>NW_017731406.1:635350-671469 GCF_001890085.2 Hipposideros armiger | reverse complement strand
CAATGATGGTGCCAACTTGGGCCAGTGAAGCAACGTCCTCCACAACTAGATTGAAGAACAAAACGACAGCAACTTGCCTGTTCCCCTTTCCCCAAATTCCCCAGCACTGTTCCCATCCCCCCAATTCCCCAATAAAAATCTTTAAAAAAAAAAAAAGAATCCTGAGGAGCTTGAGAGAAGATACAGGACAGATCAATTTCAATTTGATTGTGGGGCTTAGGGAAATGTGGCAAGAAAAACCCTAGGCAGGCTCTAGGGGAGGTGTGGGTAAGAAACTATATTTTGGACAGGAAGGAAAGAACCAGAACAGATCCCTGGAGAAAGAAGGCTGCTGAAGGAGATCTGAGATCCTGAAAAAGGGGGAAGAAGGCAGAGCACCAAAGAGGAGTTTCACATATCTCATAATTTCGCCTCCAACAAGTCCTCATTATCATATATTTAAGATTTTTTTTATCAGGACAAACTTTCATATAATGAGATTCCACCTGTCTCATTAACAAGTTAATCAAAGCATTCATGAGGCATACACACAAACTGACAAGCTCATCTCCACCACTTGGCAATCTGTATAGCACTTGAAAAAAAATGATTCAATACACATGCCAAGGCCAAATTATCTCAAATTAGCAACTAAGATAATAAATGTACAAGTAAATGGCAGAAAGGGATCACTATAGTCCATTTCTATGGGGAGGTGGACTAATAATTATCCACAAATGGGCTCCAAGTACCTGGATAAGTATGTGTGATATTTTTTTGTCCTTCACATTTCTAGTTTTGCACTGTTGCCCTTCAAGCAAATATGGACATTGTTAAAGTGAAAAAGAGAAAAAAAAAACATTGCAAATTCTCAATTTAGGTATGCTGCCAACAAGTGGTGGTAGTATGGCACAGCCATATAGTCCGAGCCACAAGGCACAAACTATTGTATAAGCATGTGTTTTAAGGAAAAGATTAGTATACGATTCCCATCCTCTTAAAAAAATTAATGACCAAAATCTTTGCTTAAACCAATAAAGAGATAATTTGTTTATAGCTTTTAAGATTCTGTTTCAGTTTTGTCTTTTTAAAAAATGTATGCCTATGGACAGCTTAGTATCAGTTTTACTTATCTTTCATTCTATGATACTATTCTGAATTATAGCTTATAGTCAAAAAGCCATCCTACAAGTGTGGCCTCAACTACCAGATATTTATCCTGGAAGTCAACATGACCAGGGTACTTCTATCTCAGTGAACTTTTTGTATCTTTGTAGGCAGCCAATTCACCTTACCTAGCTAATCTGAATCCAGTTCCTTCTAGCTCTCCAGTTTATAAAAGCCCTACTTCTTTTCTCTAAACCTACCCAAACAGTAAGGAGGGACAACTATCTTGAGTTACAACTTGTCTTCTCTGCAATGTTATTTGGCTTATCTCCTCAATAACATTTACTAACACTTTCTGTCAATCTCTCTCTCTCTCTCTCTCTCTCTCTCTCTCTCTCTCCTCTCTCTCTCTCTNCTCTCTCTCTCTCTCTCTCTCTCTCTCTCTCTCTCTCTCCCATTTATTTGAAAACAAGGCAAAAATTTTTGCGACAACGTGGATGGATCTTGAGATTATAATGCTAAGCTAAATAAGTCAGACAGAAAAAGTCGAGAGCCATATGATTTCACTGATACGTGGTATATAAAACTGAAAACAACAAAAGAACAAGAAAAACAAATAAGAAACAACACTAATAGACACAGACAATGGTTTAGTGGTTACCAGAGGGTAAGGGGGTAGGGGAGTGGTAGATGAGGGTAAAGAGGATCAAATACATGGTGATGGAAAGAGAACTGACTCTGGGTGGTGAGCACACAATGTGACATATAGATGATGTATTACAGAATTGTACATCTGAAATCTATGTACGTTTGCTAACAATTGCCACCCCAATAAACTTTAATGAAAAAAAAAGAAAGAAAAAAGAAAAGAAGGCAGAAATGTCCCCATGCATTATATGATACATTGAATTGGAAATGCCTTAAAAAGATATATATTATCTATCTATGAGTACAAGTAACATCAAGGTAATGTTAATCGTGTTTTTTGTCCTTAAATGGAATTGTATGAGCTGAGTTTGTACCCAGGAACACCACGGTGAACTCTGAATATTATAAGGGCTTATTAGAGCATTTAGGAAACAACGTGCATAGAGAACGGCCTGAGGAATGGGCAAATGGTTTCATCCTCCATCATGACAACACTCCATGTCACACGTAGCTTTTGGTACCACAATTCTGTCAAATAAAAACATTACAGTGTGTCCTCATCCACCTTATTCACCTGATCTGGCACCGTGAGACTTCTGGCTCTTCCCCAAAGTTAAAATGATTCAGGATATCGAGGCAGCCACGACAGCACAACTAAAGAAAGACACTCACAAAAGGGGACTTCCAGAACTGCTTCAGAAAGTGGCAAGAATGATGGGATAAGTGTGTTTGAAGTGAGGGGCAGTATTTTGAGGAAGATTAATGGCAATGTGTCTTTTACAGTAATAACTCTTTTTTAATTTAAACATTCACCATATGTTTTGATCACACCTCATATTTGAAGTTAAAATTTATAAAACAAGGTAGCATTTCCATCTAATAGACTATTTAACTGTTTGGTTAAAACTGCAGTTTCCTTGATTTACACCAAAAACCCCTGATTTCACTTTTAACTGTTTAGCATATTGCTCTTAGCTATTTAGTTGAGAGAATGGCCAGAACAATGTTTCCAAAACTGAATTTTTTGAAAGGCGAGTATTTAATACATAAAAGTGTATTCTGCATTAAAAAATATATTGGTGGGGCCAGCCAGGTGGCTCAGTTGGTTAGAGCGTGAGCTCTGAGCGACAGGGTCGCTGGTTTGATTCCCACATGAGCCAGTGAGCTGTGCCCAAGCTGAGCTGCCACTGAGCTGCCAACAGGTGGCAGGATGGCTCAGCTGGTGAGAACATGGGCTCCTAACAACAAGGTTGCTGGTGAGACTCCCGCATGGGATGGTGGGCTGTACCCCACCACAACTAAGATTGAACATGGCACCTTGAGCTGCGCAGCTGCGAGCTGCCGACAGGCGGCCAATGGCTCAGTTGGTTAGAGTGCATGCTCTTAACAACAGGACTGCCGGTTCGCCTCCCACATGGGGTGGTGAGCTGCGCCCCACCGCTGCAACTAGATTGAAAGTGGCGACTGGACTTGGAGCTGAGCTTGCACCCTCCACAGCTAAGATTGAAGGACAACAACTTGACTTGGAGCTGATGGGTCCTGGAAAAATACTATGTTCCTTTCCCCAATTCCCCAACACTGTTCCCTTCCTCAATTTCCCAATTCCCCAATAAAATTTTAAATATATATATAGGAAAATTTATATGGATTACATCATAATATGTCCAAGTCTTATGGCTGGATTATATGAGATTAATATCATCATCATTATAATCATTGCCATCTCCATCCTCCATTCTCTGTTATTTCTTGAGCAATTAGTACCCACCAGGCTCTGGGCTGGGTGCTGCCTGCTTTGGTTATAACAAAACTCAGCCAAAGATATCCTGTTGGTTATTCAAGACGCCCTATCAGACACAACTTTCTTCATGCTGCCCACCCCATGTGGTATACTTTCACTACAGCTTTCCATGAAGGAGAGTAGACATTATAAAGATTCCCCAAAGGTAATTCAGAAGAATCAGTCTTACTGTAATGTGTTGTAGCACGTTCAGGTCTGTGGATTTGGCCATGGGAAATTCCATTTGGCATGAATAAAACATTTCTGGAGCCTTCTGCACTCCTTCTTTTTGTCATTTTTCTTTTGTATCTTGTACAGGCAATTTATGTAAAATGTCCCCCATTCCTGATGTGGCATTTGTTACAAAGACCATTTCTCACTGTGGCATACATAGTATAGTTATTAGCATGATGGTGTGATGTACATCTGTTTTTATATTGATTTGAATACCATGTACCTTTCTCAGTTTATCCCAAAGCAATGGCTTTGGCCACACAGATACTTATCTGTTCTTCAGGGGTAGTTCCACAAATGATACTATGGCAAAAAAGAAAGTATATCCATGACTTTCAGAGCAAGTCATTTAGCAGGATGATGGGTATTATCTGGACCTTATTACTGGAATTCCCTGTCTTTGGGGTTCTGACAGTCAGACCAAGGCAAAGTGAACCTTGGGAAAACCAACTGAGCAACTGCTATGGAACTTCCTGCCTGAACTACAATTTTTCAGTCATCAACCTTTGAAAATCTTAGCTCTTTATATTTGTTATAGAAAAGTATGAGAGTGTGGTGTGTTATATGCAATTTAAAAAGTATTTTAAAGTATATCACAGAGAGGACATACTCCTATCTGTTCCAACCTCATGAATTGCAATCTCTGAAGGAAACTTCAGCCATTGCTGAAAAGAAGATAAACAATAGAATTCAAGAATCTAGTCTGAATTTGTTCCAGCATATGCACCACTCACCATCTCCCACCACTACCAACCTCCAAACTCTAACTCTTGCTATGACGCCCTAGAGGTGGGAATAAAATTAGACATATGATTAAACTTTTGAAAGACTTTCTACATATCAGCTCACTTATGGGAACCACCCCCTACCTTCAATAGGTCTATGAAGGTGACACCTAAGTGACACCTGTTGTTGACTCTGACATAGATAGCTAAATAGAATAGCCAATGAGTGTCAAGTACACAATGAATTGTATTTGAAATATCACTGTTTTTGTGAATTCTTCAAGTCTGATATGGACGAAAATTCTTTTGGAACAGGACAGTGATATACCGCTAGGGTTAGCATGGCATTCATGATTACTTTCAAAATAGACCATTATTATTGCAGATGCTTTTTGGACAGTCCATGAAAAATAGTTCACATCTACTTGAGGTTAAATCTTTACCTAATGGTTGTAAGATATGTTAGACATCATGTGGTTGACTTCTGGAGCTCTTGATCAGCACCAGACTCTCTCCTAGATAATATTTGACAACTCAAATAATTTTAGACAAGTACTAGCAGTACTATTAGTTCATCTTTTTCACCTTGAATTTTGAGTTGTATGTAAGAAGATGGGACTCAGCTTGGTGGTCAATTATACTCTTTACTGAAATGATCAGCTTAATGTCCACAGCATCAAGGCATAGTGGCAAATAATACACTGGACACATTTGAATGTGTTATAGTCTACCTTGACTATCTAGCAAGTAGAGTTTATGGGGAAGGCATCAAACAGACCACTGTAGAATAAGAAAACAAAATTTCTATAGCTTTAGAAACAAAAGGATTTGGAATTATAGAAGACACATGAGGGAAGATGCAAAGACACATTGGGCTCTTAACAGATTTACTCCTTCCACAGCCTAAAGTAGGCAAGCAAAAGAAAAAAGATATTATCCACCATTGTAGTACCTAATTGCTGGTGCAGTACTTCAGAGTTATGAAGGTAAAGTTTGTTAGAGACATTTTGAAAATTATTTGGGATAAAAATAAATTAAAAGAGCTCACTTCAGAAGAATGCAATTAGATAAATTTTAGCATCTTTTATTGCTTTCCTCCTACCAACCTAAAATTAAAAAAAAATACATATGGAGAAAAGCTCAGTGCAATATAAGAATCACTTAATTCTGTCTAGTGTCATTTATGTACACAGAGGTTTTAGCCACCTTTTCTTACCCAGGAACTATTGCCTCACTATGCACCACCACTGTAAGGATGGGACGATAGATGTTACCATGGCAGCTTGGGATTTGCAGAAACTTTTCACAAAAGAAAACATAGGTTAGGAATTCATGGAAGGAAGGGTTTCATACACTATTTGTATCAGAAAAATCAACGATGTTTCAAAGAAACACAAAAGAATGGCAAGTAGGATTTCAAATTAAAGATGGCAGATTTAAAAAAAATAGTAGCCTTTGATTTCTCCTAAAAATTAAATGGATATTTTAAAAGACATAAACCTACAATAAAAAGTAAACATGAAATGTGACCAGAGCAGTAAAATTTGGAAGATGGAAAGATTATGGACAAGTAATACCTGATCTAAAACCCTAACAAAGCTTAATCCTAAACTGACAATGTGACAAGAGTAACAATTCAATTTACATTGTCAAATTTTACATTAAGAAGCAATTAGGTCTACAGAATCCCCTTTTACTCTCAAGGCACTGGGGATCCATTCTTCCCATATCTTGACAGAAAATTGGGAATTTATTCTCTGTGGATGGTCAACAGAGTCTCTAGGCAGAGGTCACCAATCATAATTGAGAAAAATAATTATTAGTTAAATATCGAGATTCCTAGTGCTCCCTCCCCGTTCATCTCTCATAACATCATTATCTAGGAAGTACATCTGAAGCATTTTCTTTGGTGAGAATAACCAACATTATAGGAAAGACCTAAAAATATTGAAATCAAGGGTTCCACAAAGAAATGACTCAGCCAGAATGACCTATAATGAAACATGCAGGCTCAGAGCTTATAAATTGGCTTTTTAGTTTCTCATTCTTCAATATAAACAGAAAGCCAAGGATGACCAGATATTTGAGGAAAGTCTCTAACATGAATGACAGAGACCAAAACAACAAACAAATATATATACAGAAATTGAACAAAAAAAAATGGGGAGAAATAGACTGCACAATGAGATACACAATATAAAAAAAGAAAACCTATGAAACAAAAACAAGTTTTATAAACACACACACACACACACACACACACACCATTTCAGGAATAAGAAAAATATTTCAGAAATTATAAAACATAGCAGAAATAAAAACACTCCAAAAAATAGAATGTTTTAAAACAAAGTCGCTGGAAATCTTTCAGAATGTAAGAGTAAAAAGACAAAGTGATAAAAAATGGAAAGAAAGAGTAATAAAACTACAGGATCATTATAGGAAGTTCAACATTAGATTATTACTGAGTTTCAGGGGGAAAAAATAAAGAGACTGTAGTAACGAAAATCAAAGAAATAATTCAAGAAAAATTCCTACTTCTGAAAGACAACAATCTCCAGATTGAAAAGGCCTATTGTCAAAGCACATCATTACAAAACTGCAGGATACCTGGAACAAACAGAAGATCCTATAAGCTTTCAGAGAGAACAAACTGAATTCAGAATGGCAAAATAATTCTCAACTGCAATATTGGAAGTTACAAAGCAATGAAACAAACCTTCAAAATGTTAAGAGACGTAAAATATCGGGGGTGGGAGGGCAGTGGAGGGGGGAGGGGGGTTTTTACTTTGTGAGGGTGAAAAGGGTAACTATTGCATTGTTCTGTACACCTGAAACTAACAATAAAAAAAAATGTTAAGAGAAAATTATTTTCAACCTAAAATGCTACACCCAACCAAACTATTCATTCAGTGTGAGAGTGGGACAAAAACATTTTCAAACTTGAAAAATCTCAGGAGGAATCTCCTCTCCCTTGGCACATTTTTCCAGAAAATAACTAGAACATATCTTCCACCAAAATGGAGGAGAAAACCAAGAATGGGGAAGGCTGGTAATAAAAGTCATGTGGGCTCTGACTAAGAAGAGAGACAAAGGGAATTCTCAGAATGGTGGTGACAGCAGCCTCAGCACACTCCATTCTGAAGGCTATAAGAGGTATTTTTGCCAAGAAGATAAAATGGATAGAAAATTTAATATATCTGAATGTATTAAAGGAGATTTTTTACATAGCAAAGAATACATATATAGAAAGACAAGGGGGGAAAAAGACAATGATTAACTATAAATGTTGATGTAATCAAATGATGTAATTATTAGGGAAGGATAAAAAGATAGGAAGCGTAAGCTTATATGTTTGTGTGATGTTGGCGATGATAAAAGAACTGGATCTTATTTTCAACAACTAGAGCTTAGTAGAGAATATCAAAAACTGAAAACTAACAGAGAAACAACATAATCATATTATTTAGACTTGCATTGTCCAATACAATAGGCAGTATCCACATGTGAGTATGGAGTACTTGAAGCGTGGCTAGTTCAGTTGCGGAACTGAATTTGTCAATTGATTTAATTTTAACTATTTAAAATTTAAAGATCTTATACTCAATTCAGTTATCGGAAAGCTTTTAAGTATGTCTAGAACAACTTGGGTATGTGAAAAATTTTTTTCAAACTATAGGGAATCTAAACTCTGATCAAACATTTCTGATGAAAATTTAATGCCCAGATTGAGATGTGCTGTGAATGTTAACTATATACTGGATTTCAAAAGTTTAGTATGAAAAAAAAGTAAACTATCTCATTTTTTTGGCTTGTATATATTTTTAAAATGATAATAGTTTGGATATATTGGGGTAAATACGATATTTTACCATATTGTTACATTTTAAATGTTGCTAATAGAACATTTATAATTCACATATGTGGTTTTCATTATATTTCTACTGGACAATGCTGATTTAGACTAATGGCATTAAATACAAAAGAACCATTAAAAATAGATGAAAGTTATTTCCAGTGAGCGAGATATAGGATACAGAGGAGGTCGGGGAAGTGCTGTTTTCCACATTATTATAGAATCATATTATATTATAGAACTATAATAATGTTATTATGAAATTATATTATCTGACTCTTTAATCTTTATGCATGTATAATTTTGACAAAGAAAAAAAGAGTGGAAAACCAATTCCTTAATATTTTTCCAGCTTTACAGCAACACATTTATTTTCATTTTCACTTGATGTTATTCTTTGGAAATAAGGAACCATCAGAAATAATCTTTTCAAAAGAACCAAGGTGCCAAGAAACTACCCAGTACTGACAGACCATGTGTCCACTCTGCCATCGCAGTGTGTGCATCAGCTTGCAAGCTGTGCTTTATGAAATATTATTTCCCTGTGGGAATGGGTTGAGGCATAGGAACTAAAGCTATGAAACTATAATAAAAATTCAATTTTCTGAAGCATTCAAGCTGTATAAATAAACAAAACCCCATGATGGTTTATATTTAAGGTATGAAATCTCCTTAATCACCTCCTCCAATATACCCACACTCTACAATCCTGTTCTAGGAAACCATAGCATAGTCTTAAAAATCAACTATCATTGCTAATCTAGAAAGCAGACAGCAACATTGGGGCTCTGCCACTGCAGTGAAAAATGAGGTTGGATTTGTGATGTGTCTGGTCAGCTTCAGTACTGTAGTAATTAGAAATGATTTTCTTGATTTTTCTTCAGTCTTAGTAGGCAGTAGTACTCCCGAGAGAGAGGTGACAATTTGCAGTTCAGCTAACAGGCACGACAATGCATTTGAAATAGCAGTCTCCTAGAGAATTGTCAAGCATAGCCTGGAAGGGGGACTGAAAAAAATTCGTGTGGGAAATGGAGGGAAAAAAAATTCTCTTCTCTCTTCCCTACTTGCCAAAGCCAGCTTGCCATTCAAAAGTACTGTCATAATACAGAGAAAAAGCTTATCCTTAGCAGTTCTGTGTGTATTTGCATTTGAAATAGATTTTATCTAAAACCATTTACATTTTTGTAATTATTTTAATATTTGACCTCTGTACATTCAGAGTGATTTTAGTACTTAAGAAGCACAAGAAATCTTAGAGGTCCTAAAGGAGAAACAAAGAGACGACTAAAAAGTCAAAATGGTAAAGATTATTCAAGCTAGAGAAAGAGAAGACAGAGGGACAACTGAACATTGGCCTTCAAAGAAGCAATCAACTTGGGAATAGGACAAATGAGGGACAGAGAAACTATCAGAGAGAGATTTCTGATCAGTGAAGGTCATTAGCGTTTAGAATACTTTTACTACAGAGGTTGTGAAGTTACCTTCTTTGATAGCCTTCAGCAACAGGATGAATGTGTATTTTGTAGAGGATTTAATACGGCTTTTTAAAAGTTGGGGAAATTAATCATAAGGCCTTTCTTAAGGTTTTTTTCATCGATAGGAGTCCCTAATCATTTCCCCATTTGAAACTACTTATTGAATACCTATCATAGGCCCAACATTGTGCTAGGCACTGGAGAGACAGCAGTGAACACAAAAAGCTATCCCCGTGCCACTGGAGCTTATTAAATCATTCCTCACTGCTTTGTGAAGCAGCTAGGCTAAGTAATCTCTAATATTCTTTCAGCTTGAAAATTCCAAAATGGATTGGCAGAGAGAGAAGTACAACTCAGAAAAAGCCAGTTCTGAGGCTAACCAATAGGTAGATTTTATTAATTGTAATTTCTTAATTTCTTGACTTCTTGGTCCAAAAAAGTCAATGTCTGGAAACTTGGCCACTTTTAAGTCTTTTCAGGTGTAACATTTAGGAATCTAAAAGAACTTGAACGTTTCAAAGCACTGAATAATCATGGATTTATCCCACAAACCTGGAAGTATGTGGCCCTTGGAAGCCACTGACAAATGTTTCTGAAAACCACCTCATCAGTGCTGGAATAGCTGCATAAAGCAGGCTTCTTAGTTATGACATATGCAAATATCATCCTGAGAGCTATATTGTTCTTCAACCTCCTGCTTCTATTTTAAAAAAGAAAAGATTCTGTTTAAAATAGTTATTCAGAGATATCTGTACTCCCATGTTCATTGCAGCATTATTTTCAATAGCCAAGAAGACATGGTAACAACCTAAGTTTCCACTGATGGACGAATGGAAACATTTTACACACACACACAGGGGAATAGTATTTAGCCATTAAAAAGAAGGAAATCTTGCCATTTGTGATCACGTGGATGGACCTGAAGGATATTATGCTAAGCGAAATAAATCAAGCAGAGAAAGACAAACACTGTGTGATCTCACTTAAATGTGAAAAGAAAACCCAACCCTAAATTCATAGATAGAACAGATTGGTGGTTGCAGGGAGGGTGGGGGGGGCGGATGAAATGAGAGAAGGTGGTCAAAAGGTACAAACTTACAGTTATAGTATAAATAAGTCCTGGGGATGTAATATACAGCACGGTGACTATAGTTAATAATATTGCACTGTATATTTGAAAGTTGCTGAAAGAGGTCTTAAAAGTTCCCATCAGAAGAAAAAAATGTACAACTGCGTGGTGATGGATGTTAACTAGACTTATTGTGGTGACCATTTTACAATATATACAAGTATCGAATCATTATGTTGTACACCTGAAACTAATATAATGTTATATGCCAATTATATCTCAACTAAAAAACACACAAAAAGCAGCAGTTCTTCAGGAAGCATGAAGGCAGGGCAAGTTGGTAACAATCAGTTCAGAACAAGCAAACAGGAAGTGACCTGTTCAGAAGTGAGACGTCTCCATGATGTCGTCTCTAAAGCAGTTTTCAGGTGGTTCGGGCCACCTTTACTGTCTACCCTGATAAAGCTAATCATTACCTTTCCCTTCTTCTTTCTCCCTGAGAACAAAAAGGTGAGATCAATGCAGAACACACCAAGCCACTGAGAGGTTTTTAGGAGACCTGAGAGAGAAGACAAGATTCCCTGATTCTATTCTTCACAGAATTTGTTGCATTCCAGAAGGAGGCATTATGATACAAGAAGGATGGGACTTTTCCTTAGTGATATCCTTTTCCAGGGAATGCTTATTCAGTATAAACCATTCTTTGGGTAAACAAATGCTATCCTGCCCTCTGTATATCCCAAATTCAAAATGATAATACCATTCAGTTAGTAGTACTGGCATAAGTTTGCCACCATCCTACACAGAATGAGAAACTGCACAGAAACTAGTCTACTAAGGGGTATTCAAAGAGGAGGTCAGGGAGCCCCATCTTTCGGGCATACACAGTACTCTAGGGTAGTGAGTAAAAGCGTGTTAGTTCAGGAGCCAGACTGCTTGGGTTCAAATCTCAGCTCTGTCACTTACTAGTATGTTGTCTGGGACAAGATATCTAACCCCCTAGTGCCTGTTTTCTCATTTTTAAAGGAAAGATAATAACAGTATTTTATGGACTAAATTTTGACCCCGCCCCCCCCCTTAATTCATATGTTGAAGTCCTAACCCCTCAGTACCTCAGATTGTAACGGTATTTGGAGCTGAGATCTTTAAATAGGTGATTAATTTGAAAGGACGCCATTAGGGTGGGGCTCTAATCCAATATGGCTGTTGCCCTCATAAGAAGAGGAGGAAACACCAGGGGCACGCACGCAGAGGAGGGGCCATGGGAAGAGGCAAAAAGAGGGCCATCCTCAAGTCAAGGAGAGAAGGGGCCGGCCGAGTGGCTCAGTTGGTTAAGAGCTCGCTGAAGAGTTTGAGCTCTGAGCAACAGCGGTTCAAGTCCCGGCCCGAGCTGAGCAGCTGCTGAGCTGCCAACAGGTAGCAGGATGGCTCAGCTAAAAAAAAAATGCTGCACAAGTCAAGGAGAGAGCCCTCAGAGGAAACCAACCCTGCCAGTGCCTTGAATTTGGACTTTCAGTCTCTAAAACTTCAAGAACATTAGTATCTGTTGTTTAAGCCATCCACTCTGTGGTATTTTGTTACGGCAGCCCTAACAAATGAATCCGTAGTATTTATCTTTGTAAGGGTGCAGTGATAAATTAATTGATCCATGTAAAATGCCCCAAATGAAGCCTGGCATATAGTTAACACTGTGTGTTAGCTATTAAGTGAAATGACAAAAAGGGACCATCTTTCCTGTATATAGTGTAATTTAAAGCCATCATCAGCCCATTGGCTCCTGACTGTACTTGGGAAAAGGAGTCAGGCCTCCTCCTGTTCATTTTACTAAAGACCTGGACCAAAGCAGACCCCAGATTCTGCCCTGAACAGGATTCCAGATTCTAGGGGTTTGATAGGAAGATTGTGACTGGCTCTTTTGGTGAGCCTAGGAAGACAAGTTCAGTATTCCCCTTTGGAGGATATTATTTCACTGAGAAGTTTGCTTATTTTGTCCTATGGTTGTGAATCGTTCCTGTAAACATTGGTTTAACTTTATTATGCACCATCACAACCTATCAGTTTGTAATAACATAAGTTTTATAGATTCTATATATCAGACACTGTTGAATATAAAAATGTAATGATTTGAGCACATGTGAATTAATTTTTTCTAACTCTATTAGATTAAAAATGCACTGGGCTAAGCAAAAAATAGGCTAGAGTTTTACAGGAGAGTATTCACTTTAATGAACGAGCACCGCTTATTATTCAGGAGCAAGTGATGATGCACACTTTCAACTAAAGTAATGAAGTTGCTCTATACCTACGGTACTTAGTATTACTGATCCCCTGTGACGATGATTTCTTTTTACAGACCATTAGAATGATTGCTCCAGACCCCTCCAGAAGGCTGAGAATGGGACAGGAAGTTCTATTCTTATTTGAACAGCATAAAATGGTTGCCTGTCCCTAAATCCTCCATGTCTTCAGCCTGCCAAACGATCTCAAAGACAGTATTGCTAGTAGAACTCTCTGACCGTAAATAGATAAGCTGGGCAAGTTATTGACACACTGAGTGACCCAATATCATTCCACCTTTCTAAATCTCAAGTTCCTTAATTGAAAAATAGACATGATAATCCCACACCCTGCACAATTTAATGGATTGTTAACAAGGACAAAGTGAAATCATGAAAAACCCACACTAATATTTGTTGGGCAATTACTTATGTACTAAACTCTGAGTAATTCTCTGCATATATAACCTCATTTCAATCCTCAGAATAGCACTATGGGGTAAATATCATTATTAGACTACTGTATATAACCCATGTTTTACAGAAGAATAAACTAATACTTAAAGTGTGAACTTGCCTGAGGTTCACACAGCTAGCAAACTGACAGCTCCAGAGCTAAAATTCAATTATCAACTCAAAGATCACCTCCTTGGAGAGTCTTCCTGACCCCTCTAATCTAAAGTAGTTAGCACCCTGCATGAGTCATTCTCTGTCATATCATGCATCCTTCTGTTTTATTTTCTTCATAGAACTCATCATCATCTAAAATTCATATTCAGTTGTTTTCTTCTTTGTCTCTCTTTCCCCAGTGGAATGTAAGCTCAATGAGAGTAGGTATGTCTTGTATGTCTTGTGTATCTCTGTGTCCCCAGTGTCTAGAGCAGTGCCTGGCACAAAGTAGGATGAAGTATTTGTTGAATGAATTTATATTTTCCAGGTTACCTGGAAAACTCTAGTTAACTGCAAAATATTGCATCATTACCTGAGCTTGGTTAGTTAATTCCAGTAGCTGGGCCTGGGAAAACCCAGGGAATGTTTTAATTGTTGAAAAGGGGTTGGGTATCCTACCCTAGCACAATTTTGCAATCCGGGGCAAGAGGGCTCCTAAGAGAAGTGTTGAAAATAAATATTTGACTATAATTCCATTTTACCTCAGAAGGCCTTTAATGTTGGTGAGAAACATGATTATGGGACAGATCGTAGCTTCTCTGAACCTCAGAAACTGCTTAATTAGGGGAAAATACCTGCCCTGTAGAAGTTCACAGAATCAATATGAAGATCAAATGAGATAATGCATACGAAAGTGCTTTGTAAAATTTTTAAAGTCCTGTGATACAAGGGTAAGGTGGTATTATAATGTTAATTTGATCTACTTAAGTTTCTATTTCAAATGGCTAACGTACAATTTATTTCCTGGAAAGTCTTTCCATAATAATATAATTATGGATACTCTCCAAATGGCATTGGCTTGTTGCATCAAACTCAAAGCTACAAACTTCGGTCTTTGTAAAGGTGCATATGTGAGAGACTTAACTGGTGGTTTCTGTGTCGGGAACCTGAGCAGACTGTGGGGTGAAGTATCTAGGGTAGAAGACAGACTTAATTTTCATTGTATACTGTTTTGTAACCATTTATAAAATAGCTTAAAGGAAATAAATAAAATAGAGAAGGAATAAGATTACATATGAGCATATCATAGTTATTTATCTAAACCCAGAAGCTTTCAACTGAAGGAAGTACAAATTTCTGTGCTGTGTTCTCCTTTGATTGCATGTTCCATGCTCGTTTTGGCCCTGATGTTTATAGTAGACATTTTGTATGGCCGCTGCATAGCTCAGAATTTACCTTTCTCTGAAAACGACCCTGGATATAAAGTAGTAATTTCTATCTTTTTTTGTCCAAAGCTGATTGGTTTAGGGATACATGTTAACATTGAGAAGCACTGCTTTAGAAGGAAGATTCATGAAACGCACCTGATATTTTCCTCTAGCTACTTTGGTTCCTGGCTTCCTTGAGTTGGTTCTTCAATAATTTCAAGAAACAGTCTAGTGACATTTCAATAAGCACACCCTTTCACTGCCCACTATTGAAGCTAGCTTCAGGTAAATGGCAGTGAGATCGGTATTTCTTTTAAAGTTCCCCAGGTGATCCCAACGTTAAAGTTAAATACAAAATAAGACCAGACTTGAGAATTTCCTGAGCAGACAAAATCAACTAAGCCATGTAAGCAAAACTAAATCTATCTTATTTCATAAATGTAAGCAAAACTTAGGTTAGTTCTTTCTTTTTTTAAAGATTTTATTGGGGAATTGGGGACGGGGAACAGTGTTGGGGGAATCGAGGAAGGGGAACAAACAAGTTGGTGTCCTTTTGTTCTTTACTCTAGTTGTGGAGGACATCACTTCACTGGTTGATATTATCATTGCGCTCTTCCCAGGTGAGGCAGTCGCTCGACTTCCATTGGACGGCTGCTCACGCTGGCTGCCAGCCACTCACGGTAGCTCACAGCAGCCCAGTGCAGCAGGGGCTGCAGCCTACACCATCGCCAGTGACTCATGGCAGCCCAGCTCCAGGTTGAGCTGTTGTTCAGCATCTTAGCTGTAGAGGGCAGTGTCACTGGCCCTCATGTGGGATTCAAACCAGGGCCCTGCTGATCAGAGCTGGCGTCTCAAGCCAACTCTTAACCAACACACCACTCAGCCGGCCCCTTAGGTTATTTCTTATAAGTGCCTCTGACAATCCTAAAAGAAACTTACACCATCTTCCTGAAAATAGTAGGAGGTAATCACTTTTAACCAATCCCCTGCTGTCTGGAAACCTCCACTGTAATAACCAATTGTTGTAAAGACTAAACTGCTTCCTCATTTTTATTTTACAAGCCATCCTATAACTTAATACCCCTGAGCTTCATATCATTCTGAATTTGACAGCTCCCTGTTCACGAACTGCTCTTATGTGCACATTAAACTCTTATTAAACACTGTTTATTGATTTGGTGGTTTAATTTAGCTATGTCTGGATTTTTTACACCAATATGCATCCAAGGCTGTGAACAGCTACCCTATTCCAATGTTAGGCAGACTTTAATGTACATATGATTCACCTGAAGATCTCGGTATACTGCACATTCTGATTCTGTAAGTCCATGGTGGGGCCCAAAATGCTTCATTTCCAACAATTTCCCAGATGATGTTTATGTCACTGGTCTGGAGTGACATTTGAGTAGCAGAGCTCTGCATGGTTTCTGTTGCCTGAAACCAAAAGAACTTTAATTAATACAGTACTTTTTATCAGGTGGCAGCCCCATTCCATAAGGCCTTCCGACTTTGAAACTATTCAGATCCCACTCACCAGTCAAGGGCCAATTGCAACCCTAAATCCTTGCTGAAGTCTTCCTTAAGACTATAACCCCTTTTCTCCTTGTTGATGAGGCTCATATGGCCTCCATTACATAATATGACATTTAGTTGTCTTGGGTGTGGTACACTTATAAATATTGGCCCATATACAATTACTTCCTGCGTACATCTCATCCCTCTACAAAGGAGTGTGTGTTTATATTCCTCGAGACTACACACACACACACACGCATAAATACATATATGTAATACATATAATATAGTATATATCTTCAATCCACCATGATTTCCAGTCCAGTAGTAGGAACTTAGCAGGTATTTAATTAATATTTGTTGAATTGAAGGCATAGAAAAAAGGAAAGTGTAATGATGATTACTTGGCCATAAAAACAAACAAAAAAAAGGAGACAAGATCATAAAACATGACCTAACATGTCTTACAGCCCTGGGCCCCAGAGGATAGATACATTTACACCGAGTTTTGGTGAGGATAATGGTTCATTGCCTAGGAAATAAAGTTGGATCTGGCCACCTGTATGCTTAGGTCATATGTACAGAGCCTCAGTGCTTCGTATGGCCCGGATGTCTTTGGCAGAGGCACTGAGCCAGACAGCCCCCTGCAGCCCATGACTTGCTTCAAACTAAAGGAGGAATAGCATGAGAAGAAGGGAAATATCTAAAAGTGCTAGAGCTGAAAGGTACCTCAGAGATATTTTATCCAACCTTCTCATTTCAGGTATGAGGAGGCTGAGGCTCAGAAGTCCCCAGGTTAGAGATAAACAAATCTTGACCTAGAACTCAAGACACCAATGTGCAGGGTAATACTGTTCCATGGCACTTATCAATCTGGTAAGAATTCTTAACCTACACAGGATTCCCCAGGATCACAGTATCTCCTTTGTTGCCTTTATCAGGGCTTGGAAATTCTGGCATTTTAGTGAAAGAGCCACAGAATAGCAGAGGTAGCCAGGCCCTGAGATGTGTGGGGTAGGCAGTGCAGCACAAATGAATGTGGTCTATTGCCTACCACACTCTTTCCTCCTGACACCAGTTTCCTTTGGTCTCAGTGGAGCTCCAGAACCTTAAAAGGATCCAGTTCCACAGAACTCCTTTGCTATGCTCCATTTTGTTATGAATAGGTTACAGATTTTCTCAATAATGAAAGATTGGATAAATGAAAAATGAAATGAGCAAATTCCTCTTGAATGGTGAAGTTCCCCTTCCAGGGACCCCTAGAGTCTCTTTGCCATGCTCTTTGCAGGATAAAGGGGGTGCTAACTAAAATGGGTACTAAAGCCTGATGCTACATCATGATTCAAAGCAGTCTCAGAACAACTAGTTCCACTTCCTTGTGAATCAGGTGAACAAAGCCCTTTTAGAAAGTCTATCTTCTGTTAACAGGAAAAAAACAACCAAACAAACAAAAACCTTTCTAGCTATGGATTCATTTCTGCATGTGGGGTAGAAATAATACCTAGCAATTAAGAGATGGCCATCTTGTTTTAAAGAGAATCAAGAATCTTCTCTTTGAAGCCAGACTGCATTCTTCTTTTGCAGGATAAAATAAAAGGGAAATTGAGTGGAAGACCTCAAAGAGAAATAAAATTCTGATTTTTCAAATAGACATGAGTCAAATGATAAGAGACCAACAGGCTTTCTTTTCCTACCCTGTAATATATATTTCTCTCATTTTAATGCGTATATTGCTGTGTTCTAACTGAACCCCACAATGAATAGCACCAATGCTTATCAACACGTCAATGATTTTCACAAAAAAACTAGAGTCATTGGGGTAAGGTAGCTTGATAAGAGTGGCAGCTAATTCAATTCCCCTAAAAATCACACTCATTCTCTTTCTTTAAAACAGACAGGGGAGAAGATTCTGAGTGAGTTGGTATGAACTTGCTATAATGTACCATCACTTGAAAAAGATGGCACTCGGGTTAAAAGCCCAGATAAATCTTATACTCTGTCTTTAAAAAACAAAACAAAATAAAAACAAAGAAAAACCCTTTCTGTCCTTTGCAATGGTTACTTATACAGTAAATGCATCTTTACCACAATGCGGCACATTGGAGAATAAATAAACTCGCTGGGTCATCTCCATTTTCAAGCCACCTTGATTTAATGCTATATAGGGAAGTAATTAGATGAGTTTGAAACCATAGTCTTAAGGGAGAAAAATAGGGCAGAATGTATTCCAAGAAGGGATTTCAGGCAGCCTCAGCTACCACTATTACACGGAAAAGAACCTAAAAATAAAAGTGGAAACAAGGCTGTAGAATACTTTGTACTCGGTAGCTTACAGCCTGGCTTGTCAGTCTAGTGTTTCTGCTGCCAAATTCTGGGAATTCTCTACCCTCAGATCAGGAAGTGCTTTGTAAAAAGCCTATTCTAAGTTTCCACAGCTGAGAGAGATTGTAAACTTGGCTTTATAGGGGCATGGGGCTTTAATCTTTTTTTATGGCTTTCTCCAGTGTCCCCTATGCCCACTTCCCTAACTCAAGTTCAGAATGTGTAAATGGGAGGATAAACTAATTTCCACTGGAAAGTTCGCTTTCACAAATAAGCAAAACTCTAAATACATGGACAGAGTAACAGTACGGGCATTAAGATTTCAGGTCCTGTAATTAAATAGATGTGAGTTCACGTCCCCCATCTACTGTGTGTCACTTGGTGTTAGCTCCCAGTTCAGCTCCCCATTTAGCTCAAGTCTAAGCCGCATGGAGAGCAGGAGCTGGGCCATAAGTAAAAACTGCAAGTGCCTTTATGCTGAAAATGCTAACATGATTGGCACAAAGCCTGAAGTTCCTACATCGGCAGGCGGGAAAGCAGCAGAAAACCAGGTCATTGCCATGAAGTGGCCTCATCTGTGCATGCAGTTCCTGAGGCTGGGGAAAATTTGGATTGGGGAAACCTATCCTGACAGTTCTTTCTCCTCTCTCAGGGCAGGGGCTGTGTCTAATTACCTTTTGGAGCCTTGCTGGTGCCTTACTATGTCTGGCTCATGGCAAATGAATGGAGCGTAGCATAAAAGGCAGAGAGCCAGGAGATTCCAGGACAGAGATTCAGGCTGTTACCTGTTTTCCAGACATAACTGAGAGGTGTGGGGCAGAGTGATGGTGGGGAAATACTCCAGGAAGTCAAAACAAGATAAACCTGGAGGTAAAAATGCCATGGTATGAAGCCATGGACTATGAATGCATGCACACATGGCTAAAGTAAATGGGATTTCATGCTCATGGGACAGAGTTCAATGTGCTATAAAGAACACGAGGAAAAGACATCGCCTTCTTCAGGAGCCACTATCACACCTTGGGTTTTCTGGAGTCTTCTTTTCCCATCAAACCCACTCTTCCTTCCTGGTGCATTTTCTTCAAGCCTCTGGAAGGCACTTTTTTTTTTGCACTGCTTCCTTGGCCATAGGGAGAATAGCTTGGTGACCTGCAGAAGTCTCCTTGACCCAGAGTCTCTGGACTCCTCTGAGGAGGATAATTATGTTTCAAAGGGCAGGCGCTGAGGCAATCTTGGCATGCCAGGATAGAATTAGCAAGAACAGCCATCAAGGATGGGACTGTGCAAGAAAAGCAGGATTTGTTTAATGGTTTTGTGCACCTGCTAGCAACCACTTATTCACCTGCTCATTGGTGTGTTGGCTGGATTTTTTTTAAATGAGTCTTTCACTAGGTGTATTTGGCAAACAATGTGTAGAAGCTATTTATTCTCTGCCTCCCGTGGACCCTCAGACTCCCCTCAAGTTATCCAAGCCTTTGCTGTTTCCTTCTGTATTTTGTGCCACCCAGTGTGCTGTCAGGCCAATTTTTTATTGTAGTGGTTTTTATTCTGCTGAATTATGCCTGACAGAATTACCCCTCCTAGCACAGCTATGCTCTAGAGACAGTGACATGACCATTTGAGCAATGGACCGCAGGGCCACAGCCCTGGACTTGAGTGCCCTGCACACTCACTGTGCACACACAGCTTAAGTGCTGTAGAGTATGCTGGGACAGTCTTCAGTATCACAGTCCTGCACATCTCCCATACGCTACACACAGACAATGTTGTGTAGGGGCTAAGAACATGGACTCTGGTGTCAGACTCTTTGACTCCAAATTCTAATTCTGTCCCTTATTACCTCTGAGGCCTTCGGTAAGTCATGTAACTTTCCTCAATCCAAGTTTCCTTGTTGATATCACGGGGGAAATAATAGTGTCTACCACCTCAACTGTTGCAGGGATTAAATTCGATAATCCATGTAAAGCACTTGGCACGGTGGCTGGCAAACAAGAAGTGCTCTACAAATGTTAACTTTTTTTAAAATTCACGGAAGTGTTTTTAGAACTCCTGGGATTTAATTTCTATTGCTTTGAGTCTGCGCTTCCCCATTTGGTTTTCTTGGCATAGATTCGTGGGGGGTGGGGCATTTTAGGCAGAGCTTTGGGAGAAGCAAGGCAAAGCTACAAGAACCTACTTTGAGGCCTCAAATTAAAAAAACAAACAAACAAAAATCCCCAAAAACAAAACACCTAAGCTGGATGCATAACATTGGGGGATTAGGCTGCTTACAAGCTAAGAAATCATGGTCTCTGGGCTCTGCCAGCATCTCCTGGAGCCGGAGTACTCTGTTCTGCCTAAGGCCTCCCCTGGCTGTTCAAGCATCTGCTTAGACTGTATTTGTTTGTCTAACTGCCAGATCCTGGGGCACTCAGATGCTTATGTTCGTCTTGAAGCTGTTTTAGTATTTACCAGCTTAAAAAAAATCCTTGGAATTTAAATATGAAAGCCATTAGTAAAACAAGGGTAATGATCCAAAATCAGGCATGCAAAATCAGGAAGTATCAAACTTATGTGTACCCAAACACACATTTATAAGTTAAGGTAGCAATAGAAACTTTACAGAATAAGCCAATTAACATTGCCATGGGCAGCAAATTGTAATTTGTGACATGTCTCTAGCATAGCTTCATCAGCAATATCAATACAAAGCTTTTAAATGCTGAGTTTCATGGCGAATGGGCTAATGTAGAACTACTTCCTTCTTGGGAGTGAATCAGAAGCTCTCTCTTACTTTGGTCATTGTTTCTGAAAAACGTATTAAGCATGGATGTTACAAGGAAGACAAATAGATTAATACCTTAATATAAGGCTTCACTTTAAATACTCAATGATCTAAGTTTCCCAGATTCAAAGATATTCCCTGGATTGTTCTTAGATGTCTAAGAAGCTCTAAATAATGTTTTGCAGTTCACTAAAGAATATGAAACAAAAAGTGTATTATTCTGACACCTGCTTCAGTGGCATACACTGGTGACTCCCCGGGCTTCACAGGCCTTTAAGATGGCGGCATGCTCTAAGGCAGAATGGCCTGAAGAGTGAAGAGAGAGTTGGTACACCAAGTCTACAGCCTCCTTAGGGAGTCTAAAATAACTCCAGATGGCCCCCAGGGTGTCTACTTTCAGAAGCTCGGGTGACACAGTCATTGACACTGGAACAAGACGTCCAAATATGAACACATAAAGATGATTGGAATTTATTGGAAGGGGTTTAGAAATTAAAGAGCATGAGTCTGGATGGTCTTTAACAAAGAGGGTGACTCCAAGAAGCCCTAGGCCTGGTGATTATCTAACTTGCACTCAGGAAGTAGGCTTAGCTCACTGAGAATCCACTGCCACCATCACTCTGGTAATGTCTTTGCTGATCTCCAGTGGCAAGACCTGTTTCAAGTCATGTTTCTATACTCACATACCTCACCTTATTGCACTTCACAAGTATTGTGTTTTTTACAAACTGAAGGCAAGACCCTCCACCAGCAAAAAGATTACAACTCGCCTTATTGTCATACTTGCTTTATTACAGTGGTCTGGAGCCAAATGTGCAATATCTCTAAGGTATGCCTATGGTTCCATTTACAAGAATGTGAACTCAGGTTTAACTATGACTTTAACTCTAAATCTTGACCTTCAGCCCACCTAGAAACTCCAAAGCTTGTATAAGTTTTAAACACCACCCAGTTCAAACTTCTGTATTTTATAGATAGGGCAATGCAGTAAAGAGAGGGGGACTGATTTGCTTAAGGTGACAGAGGTAGTCCACAGAAAGGCCTGGGCTAGGATCCAGGTGGCCTAACCCTTCATTCAATATTCTCTGAAGCGCCCCCAAAAGTGAAGCACTGTAGCCTTACCAGCCCAGACTCATGCTTAGATCGTATGCGAAAAAGGCATGTTTTAATGGTTTTGAGGCGCTATAGAGAGTGCTGAGCACATTGCAGTGTGGAAATGAAATCTAGAGTATTTTGATAAATTTGCCACTTTTGTTTTTTCACTAAGGATTTGCCTCTGTAACCCTCTCAAGGAGTTAAAATTCTCTGCTGTTGTTAGTAATTGTGTGTATGCATAAACAGTCAGTACAATTCAATAGAGGAGTTAAATATGTGATTAAGAGATATCTTGAAATCAATGGGAAATTGTCTTAGCTTAGCATAAATAGGGTGTTTTTTGTTGTTGGAAAGAGAGGCTTGTTTTCCTTAAGTCTTTTGATGCTTTATTAATTGTGATAAGGATGGTTAAAAATGATATTTTTCTCATAGGAATGCCATAGTCTTAGAAAATTTCAGCTTGCTCAACACTCAAGGAGTTTAAGATTACATACAATATTGAGATTCAGGTTTTCCTCTCCTCATAACCTTCTTATAAAGTCCAGGTCCAGTAATGACTATTTCGATGTGGTGTTGCTAGAGTATGACCCTAGAAAAACCTCAAAAACAAGATGCCTTTTGAAAAAAAGGAACGAAAGCAAATAGAGAGTAAGCCCTCAGGAAATCAGACATTTTGTAAGCAAAGCAGGAGAGAGCAGTGGTTCTCAACCTTTAGCCCAGGCCTTGGGAAAACACAGATCGCTGGGCCCAGAGTCTCTGCTCTAACAGGTTCCCAGGTGATGTTAATGTCGCTGGCTCAAGGACCACACTGAAAATCTCTAGTGTAGATAATTAAAAACAAAAAAAGTATTTCCCCTTTACAGAGTCTCTACAGGAGTGGTTCTCAACCTGTGGGTCGCGACCCCTTTGGGGGTAGAACGACGCTTTCACAGGGGTCACCTAAGAGCATCAGAAAACAAAAAGATACTTACATTACGATTCATAACAGTAGCAAAATTACAGTTCTAGAGTAGCAACGAAAATAATTTTATGGTTGGGGGTCACCACAACATGAGGAACTATATTAAGGGGTTGTGGCATTAGTAAGGTTGAGAACCGCTGCTCTAGAGAATCACACACTGTGCTGAGAGAGCTAACAGAGGTACACGGCCAGGAGTCAAAGGAACAAGATCCCAGTGTGCAGTGAACCCAGGCCCATGAACTAGACTGTAAACTCAAGCAGTGGAAACAAGCAACGACCACACTATGAGGAGGACTGGTATAGAGACTACAGGGGCAAAGAGCTCCTCAGGGAGCTCCTAGCCCAGCAAAGGATATGGGTAAGGAAATAGATGGTTATAGTACAGTGAGAAGATAAGGTGACACACTGGGTATATAGACTTTAGACATGGACTATGATAGCATGAAAAAATAATAGCTGCTGCTTTGAGTGTTTTTTATATATCGCAGTATAGAGCCTCTAAACTGTGCTAAGGTATTTTATATAGATAAACTCATTCAGTCTTCACAACAATCCTCAGGTAGGCACTATTATCATTGCCATCTTAGAGATGAAGAAACTGAGGCTCAGACAAGTTAAGTAACTTGTTCAAGGTCATACAGCCAGTAAGAAACAGGTAGGTTTAGAATTCAATTCTGGTCCTGTGTTCCTAGTTCATTTGCTATATTCTCAGAAGAAGAGTGTGATCATTCTTTGGGGCTGGGAGAGAAAGGGGAGAGAAAGAGAAGGAACAAGAGAGAGAGAGGGAGGGAAAGTGGAGGAGAGGAAGATGGGAGAGAGGGGAGGAGAGACAGACAGAGAGAGAGAGAGGATGAGGGAAGGATTTCTATAGATGACATCTGAGCTAGGTATTGATAAAAAATAGAAAATAGGATACATTTGTGTTAGAGAGGTGAGGGGTCATTCCAGATATAGGCTATGAGCGTTGGGCAAGTCCTCCCTGAATGGGGTTAGCAGGTAGAGAAGATAAGGTGGAGATAATGGAGAAGAATAAACAAAGACATATTTAAAGGTCTAGTACAGCCTGACAAGCCGAGGGTTTCCTTGGTGCCAAAGACAACACCACCAAAGAACCTGGGTCAGGGTCAAGGCACTACCGAGACATAAGGCAGTAACAGATTTGAGCATTTACTTGCATAATCTCTGGAGTCAGACAGACTGAATTAATTTGCATCCCTGCCACTTACAAGCCATGGGGCGTTGGCCAATTTTCCCAACCCCTTTAGGTGTTCATTATTCATCTGTAATCAGGTGCTGATCACAGTAACTTCTTCAGAGAGTTGTGGTGATGCTTAAGTGAGACAATACATATAAAATAATCTCCAAAGTGCTTACCATACAGCAAATGCTTAATACATTGTCCTTTTTGTAATTTTATAAAACAGTCATTCCTAACTTACCTAAGCCAAGCATCTTTCTAACACAGTGGTTTGCAAAGTGTGGTTTCCCAGCCCGCCAGCATCAAAATCATCTGGGAACTTGTTAGAAATACAGTCTCGAGCCCTATCCCAGACCTATAAAATCAGAAACTCAAGGAGTGGGAGCCAGCACCCTTTTAGCAAGCCCCTCCAGGTGACTCTGATGCATGCAATAATTTGAGACTCACTATTTTAAGCATGTCACATGAATTGACTTCATTTATTCCTCGTATCAACCCAATGAGTTAGGTATGGCTAATTCTATTTTACAGATGAAAAAATTGAGGCACAGAAAGGAAAAGTAACTGTTTAAGGTCATACGGCTAGTAAGGAGTAAAAACAGGATTTTTAACCCAATTTTAAAGTTTCCAAAATTCCAAAAATTTCTTAAGCCTTGTCTTTCTCTGTCTCTTTTCATTTCCTTGCCTTTGCTGATCATATCATAGCCTGTTCCCATCTAAGCTCGTGTCTTTAGTGTCCTGTGCGTGTGCACGTGTGTGCATGCATGTGCACACACACACAAACACACACACAATTACTACCTACTATTGCTTTATCTACAACCTTTGGACCCAATGCTCTCAAACACCCATAATGCTTTTCATGAGGCTCGTCAGAGATCAAGGGGCAGGTATTGCACAGGCCATACCACTTGAATGATTCTCTGTGTATCACTTGCTGAGGTAAAGAAGTCTGATATAGAAAACACAATTGTCAGCAGTGTCAACTTAGATTACAAAGGAAAGTGACTGTTTGGGGGACCATTAGACAAATTATTTTGACCTGTTCTAACAATTTAAATGTGTTTCATTTTATTTTGCAAATAAAAAAATAAATTGAATTTCATGACTTCACCACACCACCAAACCATCTCTGGGCAGGAAAACCATTACCAATTGACTTTAGGTGATCAGACTTTTATCAGTATGCACTTAATCAGGAAGCACATTAAGGTTTGAATAGCATGAACTCTCTGCAGCCCGAAATGGTAATGGTGCTGGTTCTCCTTTCCTTAGCAAACATACCAAACAAGCATACTTAACCTTCTTTATTTCTTAGCTACTTTGATGGCTTCTTTTCAGGATTGGCTAATTTGTCATTAAAAAAACACAAAGTGAGCACTTTGAGTGAAATCCAACAATTGTGATAATTTTGACCCCTACAAAAAGCCAGTTCCTCCTGAAGAATTGTAACAAATACACAGCTAACTTTGACTCTTAAATATTCAGATGGCAACCATGTCTGGTCTCTATACAAAGGGACAATGGAAAAACCTAATGATCTTCAGGAAGTGGATATTTAGTCAAAGTGTCTTGCTAATTATGACCTTCGTGGAAAAAAACTTACAATATATAAATGTATACAAAGATACCTGATGTTGCCATAGGAGGCAAAAGAACTACAAAGGAAATGAGAATTATGGTTATTATAAGAAAATAGTTCCCAAAGAGTCACATATTCTAAAATTTATTTGTACCTTAAATAAATATTTCAAAATATTCTACAGTTCCCTCATGACATATTTTTAGAGAGAGTTGTAGTAGTCATTAGTTCTTGTCATAAATAATTTTTTCACCGAGGTAAAATTCATGTAACGAAATTAATCATTTTAAAGTGAATAATTGAATGGCATTTAGTACATAGTACATTCAGTATTGTGCAACAACGACCTCTATTGAGTTTGAAAATATTTTCAGGAAGGTCCAAGATGGCAGATTAGGTAAACGCTATGCCTGCTCCCTCCCAGGACCACATCAAAATTACAACTAAATCATAGAACAATCAATGTAAAGAATCATCTGAAGACAAGCTGAACAGGCCTTATATAACTAAGGATATAAAGAAGAGGCCACATCGAGACTGGTAGAAGGGGTGGAGATGCAAAAGGGGATGACCCCCAACCCACAGGTAGTGGTTGAACACTGGGAGGGACACTTTGGTGGCCAAGGATACCCTGAAGAGGTAGGGGTCCCAGCCACACACCAGGCTCCCCAGCCCAGGGGTCCTATGACAGGAAGAGGAGTCCCCACAACATCTGGCAGTGAAAATCAGCAAGGACTCTGCCTGCTCATCTGCGTGAGATGGAAGGCGGCTAGAAACCCAGACATCCTCTTAAAGGGCTTGTGCACAGCCTCACTGGCTTGCAACTCGAAAGGTGGAGGGGCAGCAACTAGAAAGGTGCCAGAAATATACGGGGAAAGACTGAGTTGTGTGATTTCAGGCTGAGGCCTGGAGGGACAGCTGCTATTGTCTCTGTATGGAGCTCACCTCATGTGTAACATTGCCGTTTTTTTTATGTTGAGCCCTCCCCAAAGAGCTAAATCTGAGACCGCATTGGTCTGGTAAAATCCATCAGTGCGCACCACTTTGGTGACACCCTGGGTCCCTGCCCCACTAGTACTGCATGGCCAGGGGGCACTATCATCTCCTGGGTGGTCCACCACACCCCACAAGCTGCAGAAGACTTTTACAGAGGTGGATGGCCCATGGCATCCTGGGGAACTTTCAGTGGTGACCAGTCAGCTACCACTTTTGCACAGCCTCTCTTGGGCAGCTCTCGGGAATCTGCTGGCCTGGCAAGTGGTGGCTGGTTGCAGTATTGCCAGGGCATTTTGCAAAGTGGTCACGGGCCTGGTATTGGTGCAAAAAACTGAATCTGCATTAACTTTAAAAAATCCACCAACCATGCCTCATGACTCCCTGGGACTCTGCCCTTCCCAGCTCGTGCTGCATCACTAGACACTCTCAACACCAGGGCAACCAGCCCAGCCTGTGCATCTAAGGAGGCTGTTTCTTTCTTTCGTTTTTTTTTTTTTAGATTTTTATTGGGTAATTGGGGGGATGGGAACAGTGCTGGGGAATTGGGGGAAGGGGACCAGACAAGTTGCTGTCGTTTTTGTTCTTCAGTCTAGTTGTGGAGGACGCTGCTTCACTGGCCCAAGCCGGCACCATCACCGCGCCCTTCCTGGCGAGGCAGATCAGTCGCCGGCCTCCGGACGGCCGCCCACTGCGGCCGCTGGCCGCTCACGCTGGCTGCCGGCCACACACGGTAGCCCATGGCAACCCACTGCAGCAGGGGCTGCAGCCTACGCCGTCGCCAGCGACTCACGGCAGCCCAGCTCCAGGCCGAGCTGTTGCTCAGCATCTCAGCTGTAGAGGGCAGTGTCACTGGCCCTCACATGCGGGATCCGAACCAGGGCCCTCTGGCATCCCAAGCCAGCTCTCAACCATCGCGCCACTCAGCTGGCCCAGGAGGCTGTTTCAATGGCTGAGCTTTATAGGTAGCAACAGGTCTACAGGAGACCTGGGCCTTTTGGTAAGCTGCCCCAGGCCTAATACTGGTCACAGCCAGGCTTGGTTCATAGCGAGACCAATCCCACATGCCTCCAGGTGCAGCACAGGCAGCAGCCAACCACATATAGCTGTGTAGCTCCTAACAGGTAGCCCCAGGCCTGTCACAGGCAAGGCTAAAGCTAGCCTGGATGGGAGCTCTTCCCAAGAGACACCAGATAACACATCCAGAGATGGGCTTCAGACCACAACAGAGGACCACCTGGTTAGACTCTCGTGCAGCACACCCAAAGGGTGGTCTCAACAGGCACAAGAACCTGCTGGGGTCCATCTCCCTCTGAGGGATCAGCCCCAACACAGCGACTAATACCCTGTGGGCCTAGCCAACCTTCATAGCCAGTTCACCTGAAAGTCAATCCCACCCACTGTCAATGCCAAAGCAACAAAGTCTCAACTACAACAGGAAAGCAAACACAGCACACAAGAGACACTCCTGGAACACACACACACACAGATCAGGGAGACTGCACCATTGGACCACAAAGAACACATATTACATAAGGCCACCCGTCAAAGACCAAGAGACACAGGATATTTACCTAATACATAGAAGCAAACACAGAGAGGCAGCCAGAATGAGGAAACACAGAAACGTGTCTCAAAGAAAAGAAAAGAATAAAACTCCAGAAATAGAACTAAACAAAATGGAGGCAAGCAATCTATGAAACACAGAGTTTAGAACACTGCTTATAAGAATGCTTAAGGGGGGAAAAAAAAGAATGTTTAAGCAACTTAGTGAGAACTTCAACAAAGAGATAGCAAGTATAGAGAAAGAAACAGAGAAAGACACAGAAACCATAAAAAAATGAACTAGTCAGAAATAAAGAATACAATAACTAAAATGAAGAATACACTAATACACTAGAAGTAATCAACAGCAGATTAGATAAAGCAGAGTACAGGATTGGCAATTTAGAAGACAAGGTAGCAAAAAACACACAATTGGAACAACAAAAATAAAAAAGGATTTTTAAAAAAAGTGGTTTAAAGGAACGTTGGGACAACATCAAACATAACAACACTTGCATCATAGGAGTACCAAAAGGAGAAGAGATCGAGGAAGGGATCGAGAACCTATTTGAAGAAATAATGACTGAAAACTTTCCTAACTTGGCAAAGGAAATCGACATACAAGTCCAGGAAGTGCAGAGAGTCCCAAACAAGATGAACCCAAAAAGACACACACTAAATACATTACAATTAAAATGGTAAAGGTTAAAGAAAAAGCGCATCCTAAAAGCAGCAAGAGAAAGACACCTAGTTACTTACAAGGGAGCTCCCATTAAGCGATCAGCTGATTTCTCAACAGAAACTTTGCAGGCTAGAAGAAAAGTGGCAGGAAATATTTAAAGTGATGAAAAGCAAGGGTCTATAACCAAGACTACTCTACCCAACAAGGCTATCATTTAAAATTGAAGAAGACATAAAGAGCTTCCCAGGCAAAAAAAAAAAAAAAAAGATAAAGGAATTCATTATTGCCAAGCCAGTATTACAAGAAGCATTAAAAGGGTTTCTTTAAGAAGAAGGGAGAAAGCAAACAAAGAAAATGAAAAACTATGAATAATAAAATGTCAATAACTAGGTACCTGTCAATGATCACTTTAAATATAAATGAATTAAGGGCCGGCCGAGTGGCGCGATGGTTAAGAACTGGCTTGGGATGCCAGAGGGCCCCGGTTCGGATCCCACATATGAGGGCCAGTGACACTGCCCTCTACAGCTAAGATGCTGAACAACAGCTCAACCTGGAGCTGGGCTGCCATGAGTCGCCGGCAACGGCGTAGGCTGCAGCCCCTGTGGCAGTGGGTTGCCATGGGCTACCGTATGTAGCCAGCAGCCAGTGTGAGCGGCCAGCAGCCGCAGTGAGCGGCCGTCCAGAAGCCGGCGACTGATCTGCCTCGCCCGGGAAGAGCGCAATGATGGTGCCAACTTGGGCCAGTGAAGCAACGTCCTCCACAACTAGACTTGAAGAACAAAATGACAGCAACTTGTCTGTTCCCCTTCCCCCAATTCCCCAGCACTGTTCCCATCCCCCCAATTCCCCAATAAAAATCTTTAAAATATATATATATATAAATGAATTAAATGTTCCCATCAAAAGACACAAGGTGGGGACAGCCGAGTGGCTCAGTTGGTTAAGTTAGCTTAAGAGTGAGAACTCTGAGCAACAGAGCCACCGGTTTGATTCCCACATGGGCCAGTGACGCTGCACCTGAGCTGAGCTGCCAACAGGTGGCAGGATGGCTCAGCTGGTGAGAGCATGTGCTCCTAACAACAAGACTGCCTGTTCGATGATGGGCTACACCCGTCCGCAACTAAGACTGAATTTGGCACATTGAGCTGAGCTGCCACCTGGATGGCTTAGTGGATACAGCATGCACTCTTAACAACAAGGCAGCCGGTTCGAATCCCACATAGGATGGTGGCTATCCCCACCCGCAACTAAGACTGAACTCGGCACCTTGAGCTGAGCTGCCACTCAGATGGCTCAGTGGATACAGTGTGTGCTTTTAATAACAAGGCTGCTAGTTTGACTCCTGCATGGGATGGTGGCAACGCCTACCCACAACTAAGATTGTGACATAGCACCTTGAGCTTAGAGGCCACGAGTTGCCAACAGGCAGCCAGATGGTGACTGGCGCCCTCCACAACTAAGATTGAAGAAGACCAACTTGGCTGGTCCCCCTCCCCAATTCTCCAACACTGTTCCCCTCCCCTAATTCCTCAATTAAAAAAAAATCTATATATAAAAAAAGACACAGGGTGGCTGAATGGATAAGAAAACAAGACCCATGCATCACCTGTCTACAAGAGACCCACCTCACATCGAAAGACACATAATGATTGAAAGTAAAGGGATAGAAAAAGGTATTTCATGCAAATAGAAATGAGAAAAAAGCTGCAGTAGCAATGCAAATATAAAAAATAGACTTTAAAGTGAAGACTATAGTGAGACAAAGAAGGACATTACATATTGAAAAAGAGATCAAACTAACAAGAGGACATAACCCTAGTAAACATCTATTCACCCAACATAGGAGCACTTAAATATATAAAACAAATACTGACCAACATAAAAGCAGAGATTAACAGTAACACAATCATAGTAGAGGACTTTAACACCCCAGTAACACCAATAGACAGAGCTTTCAGACAGTACATCAACATGGAAACTGTGGCCTTAAATGAAACAGTAGACAAGATGGATTCAATAGACATTTTTAGAGCATTTCACCCCAAAGGAGCAGAATATACATTCAAGTGCACATGGAACCTTTTTCTAATATAGACCACATGTTAGTCTACAAAACAAGTGTTAATAAATTTATAAAAATTGAAATCGTACCAAGCATCTTCTCTGAGTACAGTGGTATGAAACTAGAAATGAATTATAAGAAAAAAACTGGAAAACACACAAATTCATGAAGGTTAAATAACATGTTATTAAATAATGAATGAGTCAACAATGTCATCAAGGAAGAATCAACAGATACCTTGAGAAAAACAAAAATGAAACACAATGACCCAAAATCTATGAAACACAGCAAAAGCAGTCCCAAGAGGGACATTCATAGCCTACCTAAAGAAACAAGAAAAATCTCAAATAAACAGTCTAACTTTACAGCTAAGGGAACTGGAAAAAGAAGAGCAAACAAGGCCCAAAGTGAGTAGAAGGAAGGAAATAATAAAGATCAGAGAATAAATAAATAAAATAGAGGCTAAAAAAAAAGGTACAAGAGCTGGTTTTTTGAAAAGATAAACAAAATTGATAAATCTTTAACCAGACTCATCAATAAAAAAGGAAAGAGGATCCAAAAAAATAAAATCAGAAATGAAAGAGAAGTGACAACAGACACCACAGAAATACAAAAACTTTTAAGAGAATATGAGTAATTATATGCAAACAAATTGCACAATCTGGAAGAAATTGACAAATCCCTAGAAGCATACAATCTTCCGAGGCTGAATCAAGAAGAAACATAAAATCTGATTCAATTAATTGCTACTAATGAAATCGAATCAGCAATCAACAAGCTCCCAACAAACAAAAGTCTGGGAGCAGATGGCTCCACAGGAAAATTTTACCAAACATTAAAAAAAGAATTAACTCGGCCGGCCGAGTGGCTCAGTTGGTTAAGAGCTCGCTCAAGAGTTTGAGCTCTGAGCAACAGTGGTTCGAGTCCAGCCTGAGCTGAGCAGCCGCTGAGCTGCCAACAGGTAGCAGGATGGCTCAGCTAAAAAAAAAAAAAAAAAAAAAAAAGAATTAACTCCTATCCTTTTCAAATTATTCCAAATATTTCAAAAGGAAGGAAAGCTCCCAAGCTCATTTTATGAGGCCACCATTACCCTGATTCCAAAACCAGACAAAGACATTACAAAAAGAGAAAAGTACAGGTCGATATCCCTAATGAACATAGATGCAAAGATACTCAAAAAAATATTAGCAAACGAAATTCAGCATCACATTAAAAAGATTATACACCATGATCAAGTGGGATTCATTCCTGGTATGCAAGTTTGGTTCAATACCCGCAAACCAATTAATGTGATACACCACATTAACAAAATGAAAAATAAAAATCATGTGATCATATCAATAGAATATAGAAAAAGTACTTGACACAATCCAGCATCCATTTATGATAAAACTCTTCAACAAAGTGGCAATACAGGGAACACATCTCAACACAATAAAGGCCATATATCACAAACCCACAGCTAATACCATACTCAGTAGGGAATAGATAAACGCATTCTCCTTAATGTAAGGAACAAGACAAAGATGTCCACTTTCACCACTTTTTTCAACATAGTACTGGAAGTCCTATCCACAGCAATTAGACAAAAAAAAAGGGCATCCACGTGAAAAAGGAAGAAGTAAAACTGTCATTATTTGCAGATGACATGATACTATGTATAGAGAACCCCAAAGATTCCACCAAAAAACTATTAGAACTGATAAGTCAATTTTGTAAAGTGCCATGATACAAATTAACATTCAGAAACCAGTTGCATTTTTATACTGCAATAATGAACTATCAGAAAGAGAAATTTAGTAAACAATCTATTTACAATTGCATTTTAAAAAATAACCAAAAGTAAAAGGCACTCACAAAATTATAAGACATTCAAGAGGGTAATGAAAGAAGATACAAATAAATGAAAACATATATCATTCTTATGAGTAGGAAGAATTAATGTAGTTAAAATTTCCATACTATCCAAAACAATTTATAGAGTAAGTGCAATCCATATCAAAATAACAATGGCATCACAGAACTAAAACAAATAATCCTAAAGTTTATATGGAACCATAAAAAAACCCTGAATAGCCACAACAATTCTGAGGAGGAAGACCAAAGCTGGAGGTATCACACTACCTGATATCAAATTATACTACAATGCATAGTAACCAAAACAGCATGGTACAGCCATAAAAACAGACACATAGATCAATGGAACAGAATAGAGCCCAGAAATAAATCCATGCCAATATGGTCATTTAATCTATGACAAAGAAAGCAAAAATATACACTGGTGTAAAGACAGTCTATTCAATAAATGGTCCTGGGAAGATTGGACAGCTATATGCAAAAAAAAAAATGAAACTGGACAACTTTGTTATGCCATATACAAGAAAAGCTCAAAGTGGATTAAAGACTAAAATGTAAGACCCGAAATCATAAATCTCCTAGAAGAAAATATAGGAAGTAAACTCTCACATATTACCCTTAGTAATATTGTTACTGAGGTATCTCCTTGGACAAGGGAAAAAGAAAAAATAAACAAATGGGACTACATCAAACTAAAAAGATTTTTCACAGCAAAGGAAACCATCAGCAAAACAAAAAGACATGCTACCAACTAGGAGATGGTATTTGCCAATGATACATCTGATAAGGGGTTAATGTCCAAACTTTATTAGAAAACTCATATAAATAAACACCGAACAAAAATCCAATTAAAAATGGGCAGAGGACATGAATAAAGATTTCTCCAAAGAGGACATAGATATGGCCAATAGACACATGAAAGAAAAGATGCTCAATGTCACTAATCATAAGAGAAATGCAAATAAAAACCACAATGAGATAGCACCTCACTCCTGTTAGAATGGCTATCATCAATAAATCAATAAACAACAAGTGTTGATGAGAATGTGGAGAAAAGGGAACACTTCTGCACTATTGGTGGGATTGCAAATTTGTGCAGCCACTATGCAAAACAATATGGAGGTTCCTCAAAAAATTTAAAAAAGAACTACCATATGACCCAGCAATTCCACTCCAGGGTATTTGTCCAAAGAAATCTAAAAGACTAATTTTAAAAGATATATGTACCCCTATGTTTAATGCAGCACTATTCATAATAACCAAGACAGGGAAACAACTGAAGTGCCCATCAAAAGACGATTGGATAAAGAAATAGTGGTACATATGCGTATATATAATGGAGTATTACTCTGCCATAAAAAAGAATGAAATCTTACCATTTGCAACAACATGGATGGATCTAGAGGGTATTATGCTGAGTGAAATAAGTCAGACTGAGAATGACAAATACCATTTTATCTCACTTATATGTGGAATCTAAAGAATAGAATAAATGAAAAAGCAAAACAGAAATAGGCTCATAGATACAAGAACAAAGTAATGGTAGTAGATGGGAAGGGGGTTTGGGGGTTGGGTGAAAAAGGTAAAGGGATTAGAAAGTAGAAATTGGTAGTCACAAATTAGCCATGGGGATGTAAAATACAGTATGGGGAATATAGTCAATAATATTTTTAAAACTATGTACAGTGTCAGATGGGTACTAAAACTTATCGGGGGAATCACTTCATAAATTACATAAATGCCTAACCCCTATGCTGTATGCCTGAAACTAATATAAAATAATATTGAATGTCAACTATAATAAAAAAATATATAGGCACATTATATGAGGTACAGCATAGGGAATATAGTTAATGGTATTGTAATAGCTGCATACAGTGTCAGATGAGTAGTAGACTTGTTGGGATCATCACTTTGTCAGGTGTGTAAATATCTAATTGCTATGCTGTTTTGTACACCTGAAACTAATAATAATAAAAAAATAATAAAACAACCAAAAACAACCCATTTTGTCACCTCAAAATTAAACCCCATATTCATTAAGCCATTATTCCTTATTTCCCCATTTCCCAGCTTCTGGCAACAACCAATCTGCTTTGCGTCTCTTATGGATCTCCTTGTTCTGGATATTTCATATAAATGGAATAATACGTGATCTTTTGTGTCTGGCTTCTTCCACTCAGCAGATTTTCAAGGTTCCTCCACTTGGTAGCATGTAGCTGTACTTCATTCCTTTTTATGACTAAAGAATATTCTATTATATGGAGATACCAGAATTTGTTGACCTATTCATCAGTTAATAGATATTTGGTTGTTTCATCTTTGGCTACTGTGAATGGTGCTGCCTGTGAACATGTGTGTACATGTATTTGAGTACCTGTTTTTAATTCTTTGAGAGTATAAACTTAAGAGTGGAATTACTGGGTGATGGGTCATTCTATGTTTAATTTTTTTTTAAGGTTTTTATTGGGGAATTGGGGAGATGGGAACAGTGCTGGGGAATTGGGGGAAGGGGAACAGACAAGTTGCTGTCGTTTTGTTCTTCAGTCTAGTTGTGGAGGACGTTGCTTCACT
>NW_017731406.1:599776-634055 GCF_001890085.2 Hipposideros armiger | reverse complement strand
AAAAATCTTAAAAAAAAAAGAATCAGAGTCTACCAATTGACCCAAAATGAACATGTATCATAAACAAAAAATCCTTTTGTTGTTTTAAGTCATAGAATATTAAAGGTTGTTTGTTACTGAAGCATAACAGCTTTCTTGACTAATTTAAAGGGTCAGATAAAACACCAACTGACCTATCATAGGTAGTAATTATTACACGTTCTCCCTACAAATGAAAGTATGGGGAAGGAAAGAAGTGCATTTTATCTGAACTGGGCAACTTGCCTAGGCTCTACCTCTTCTCCTGGGTTTCTATAGAATATCTGGTAATCTTTTTTAAGAAAACAAATATAATCATGCCCTTATCCTGTTCAAAATTCTTTTGTGGCTTCTCATTGCACTAAAAGAGTTAACATGGTTACAATCTTTACCGCAATCAATAAAGCTGTTCATGGTGTCACCCCTGCCTACCTCTTAAGCCTAATCTCATGTTAGTCATGTTCTTGCTTTTTTTTTTTGGTAAATACACATTTTTCTCGATAATCATCCTTTCTTTCCAAAATTCCAATTGTTTCTACCTCAGGACCTTTGCATTTGTTGTTCCCTTTCCTTGGGATGTTCTTCACCACTACTCTCACCAACTCTCCATTTACCACCCTGTTGAATCAACTTTAACTCATCTATAGGCATATAGGTATTAGTAAAATTTCTCAGGGAGACCTCGCTTGATCCTTCATTCTGGTTTGAATATTTTCCATCTGTGGTCTCATAGCACCCAGTTCTTTACCTTGTCTATCATTTATTATATGCTCATTATATTGCAATGCACCTGATGACTTATACATGGTATGATGAAAAACTATGGTTCATGTTGAAATTTTTTTAAAAATTATTATAGTAAAAGACACATAGCCATTAATCCCCTTCAAAACACCCCTCCCTCGCTTCAAACACACTTATTCCATCGTTATTGCCACTTTATGAAGCAGTTCGGGAAGTCCTCTTTCATGAGTGTCCTCAGTTGCACTGTCATAGCTGTCCTGATGTCCTGAATTGATTCAAAACTTTTTACTTTCATGGTCATTTTGACTTTGGGGAAGAGCCAGAAGTTGCACAGTGCCAGATCCAGTGAATAAGGTGGATAAGAACACACCATAATGTTTTTATTTGACAGAAATTGCCATATACCAGAAGCGATGTGTGACATGCAGCCTTTCCATTGTGATCACAAAGTACGGCAAATGCTGCTGCCAAGTGACACCCAATGGAAAGGCAGGGATCATCAATATGGGAAGCAGTGCATCGAACCTTAGTAACAGTGTGTGACAAGTTTCAACTTGTTCGGTGCAGTCAGTCAGGTGTGAGTTACAGTTCAGAGAAGGTGTGTTTTAAAGTGTGCTGTAAATCATGAATCACAAACAATGCATTAACATGAAATGGGCAAACGGTTCCATCCTCCATCATGACACTGCCATCCCTGAGCCTTTTATGGATATGGCTATGACTACAGATCAAGGATACAGTCTACCATAATAGTTCGTATGTGTGCTTTTAACAGCAAATGCGCCTATGTAGTTTCATTCATTTTGGGTTTATTACTATTTCACTTACATCTTTTATATAAGAGAACACAGAAAAATATAGAACGTAGGAAGTGTTCTGAATTTTTCCCTTCTTAAAACAATGAATTAGCCAAAACATTCAATCTTGCTTGATTACCCATCTAGACTATGTTATTTTATTCCACATCCACAAACATTTATTGAGTAGCCTAGCACTTAATCCTCTTCTAGGTGAGACATACAAAGCAGTATAAAATGTGGTCCCTATCTTCAACAAGTTCTCCATTTGAAAAAAAAAATCAGGTACAAATTTCTAAGTAAATACTTTTTTTACCTTACATCCACATAAGACCTTTAGCCATCAATATAGATTGACAAACTTGTTGTGACACTTAGTTCAGTAATATGATTGATGGTTACATATGTATAGTTTAAGGATGTTAAGTTTGTTTAAGGACAGCAGATATAGAAACCCATCTATTCAGAGACTACTTCAGAGATCACCGCATTAAAACAGAAGATAAAGCAGGATGAACCTGGATGGGTGTATAGACTTCCCAGTTCTCCACAGTGACTTACAACTGCTGATGACATCATGGTATGAGGAATCTGTTAAGTATGAAACACTCATCTTTTTCAGTCTCGTGGGTGTCTCTGTGCACTCCAGGCCCACACACTACCTCTCCCATCAGTTAGAGACCATGGTTACTTGTCTGTATGCTCACCAAGTGCAAGTAAAAGGGGCAAAAGAATGCTGTTACATTCCTATTTACAGTGAGGCTAGGTAATCTCAAGTCAGTTCCCCGGGTGTGCCAACTCTCAGCAAGACAAGGCCTAAAAAAGGGTCCTCTGTGTTATTCAGTCAAAGGACGGCATATTTCTTTTCTGTAAAGGGACACACAGTAATTATTTTTAGCTTTGTAGGCCACACATAGATAAATGTGCTTGTGCTCAAATAACACTTTACAAACAAGGTGGTGGGCTGGCTTTGGCCAGTTGGCCATGCTTTACTGACCCCCTGGCCCTAGCCAGGGGATGTTATTTCATTGCAGGACCCAGCTTGTGAAGCCATAGAGTACAGTGCTGCCTAAAACCCGAGATATGTTTCAGGAACAACTAATTATAAGACTGTTGAGTTATTCTCACCCCATCCACAAAATTGCATTTAATCTACAAAATCTTTATAAGCCCCAACATTTTTAACTGAGTTTGCATGAGTCATGAAATTTTGTTTAAGATGAGAGCTGAAAGATAAGCAAAACTAAGCTAAGTAAAGAGGGAGGGAAAGAGTATTCCAAGCAGAGGAAATCGTATGTACAAAGATCAGGATTTGAGAAAGAGGGTGGCATCCATGGTAGATACTGTTCATTGCTTCCTCAACATCTATTTACCCTTTTTAAAAAAATTCTGAATGTGATTACAATTTTGTTCGAATACAATCTTATCTCTGGATGTTCAGGAGCATCTGACTAGTTCAAGCTAATCAGCATGTAGCATTCCTTTGGCAACTGTTACTTGTCCAGCAGTTGGCACCTCACCTAAGTTAGCCCAATAAAACTTAAAGGTAAAGACCTAGTCCTCACTTCAAGGAAAGATTTTCCTCTCTCATTCCTGTTGGATGTGATTTTTAAGAAAAAGCTTGTAGCCTTTATTTCCATTGGCAATCATCTTGCTACACAGGATAACCAACCTTAACATGAAGTCGAACTCTGGAGAGTTTAGCACAGAACTGGAATAAACTAAAGCGTTTCATAATAATAATTTAGTAACTATTGATTTCTATCATACCTAGAGTCTCCCATGCTTTTGGACCTCCAGTTTTGAGTTAAGAATTTCCCTCATTACTTGAGCTAGTTTGAGTCAATGTTTTCTGTTACCTAGAGTCAAAAGTGTACTAAAACTGGTAGAGTATTTGACAGGGTGAAAGAAATGCAGTGTGATAAGATTATGGAGTAGCACAAGATGAAGCTGGAAAAGTAAGCAGAGGCAAAGTTGTGGGCATTCTTCCTGCTGACAACACACACTAAGCTCAGTGTATCCACCCGTACAAAAAGAGATCTTCCACCAAACAGGCAGACAATAGGGACAGAAAGACAAGGCATGCTTATGACACTTAGAACTTCATTCTTATAAATGCCATAGCGTGGTCCAGCTAACACCTATATATTGAAGTCAATTTTTATTAGGGTTTGATTAGCTCCATTTTATCTACATACATTCCACATCAGAAATAAGTTATATTTTTGGTGAGGGGTGAGCAAATGCCTTTTGAGTATAGTAGGGGACATGGGAAATAATATTGGAGGGGTTGATGCTCTTTCGGTGTCAGAGTCAAGTCCTAAGAGTCTTTTAAAAAATTATGCCAGAATGGAAAAGCTGTAAAAAGATGTGGAAAATGGATATTGGAGATCCAAAATTTCCAATCACATGATGATCAGATCAAGTAAAATAAAAAACCAAAGTTTAGAAGAAAACTTTGAGTTGAAAGGGTCAATATAAAGCAAACTAAATGAGGAAAGCAAGACTAAACATTTCCTTTTAAAATTCAAAGTTTATAAATAAGTCTTTGAACATTTAGCCGTGTAAAACATTGCTCTTTTTACACTAAAATTGTGCCAAGAGAAGGGAAGAAATCAAGGAATACCATTTCATTCTTAACATTAATAATAAAAATATAGGCACAACTTTTAAACACAAAAGTAAATAAAAAATATGGTTAACTAGTTCCAAATATCTAAATAAAAAAGCAAAGAAAAATATATTATGTAAGATAAAACAAGGTAAACAGCGTGAAAATACGAAAATATTAAAGCAAAAGGAGCTTATACAAGATAAAGCAAATGTAAATGAATTAACTTTCCTAATAAAAGTTTCAGATTGAATTGGTAAGAAACAAGTATTTGTAACTTATGAGAGATATCTAAAATAAAGTACCTTAAAAGTTAAAAATATTTTTTAAATGGGCAAAAACAACTGAAAAATGCAATAAAAATGTATAGGTGGTCCTTAATAATAATCAAAGTAGAATTCAATAAATGAGGCAGTCATTTTACGTTAATAAAATAGTAAGTATATGGTCAATAAAAATAGGAGGCCTGGGCCTTTACATGATAATGAATAATAAGGCCAGGCACTGAGCTATCATTTTCACATGTATTAGCTAATTTAAGCTTCAGAACAACATTATGTAGTAGACATGGTTATTATTCTGATTTTACAGAGGAAACAACTGAGCACAGAGAAATTTAAAGCTTGTTCAAGGTTCTCACTGTTAAGGACATAACTGGAATTTGGACCCAGGGCTTTATGATTTGAGAATCTCTAAGGCACTACATTAGTGTATCTGAAAGTTTAGTGCCTGTATTACCTGAATCAGAATGCTTACTACAAATGCTAACTGCTGGCATCACCTCAGATATATTCTAGAACTCTGAAATTTGCATTTTAACAAGTACTCCAGTTGATTCCTATGACTGGTAAAATTTGAGAACCACTACACAACATGTGCTGGCTCCAAGAAAAAGAGAGAAACATAATTGAAGTGGAAATTTTTAATCCTCCCTTACTATTTTAGACAGATCAAGTAGAAAAAAACAATAAATGATTTAAATATTAATCTGACTATCATAAACTTAAAACACTACAGAGAATCTATATTAGTTTCAAACATCCCTTTCACATTCATAAAACTGATCACACATTAGACTCTAAAAGAAAACAAATTTCAATACGCATAGATAATAATGACCACATTATTTGATCACATTGTGCTAAAACTAAAATTTAACAATTTAAAGAAAAGAACACAACAAGGTATAATTTTAAAAATAACTTTAAAGAAAAGACATAGCTAGTTATAATTCTAAAAATCACTTTCCTGAAGAGCTATTTAATCAACTAAGAAAACCTATAGCTGCAACTATAGAACTACACTGAGGATTACATATATATATATATATATATATATATACATACATATATATATATATATATTCACACACACATATATATATATATATATCTATGCACATACACACACATATATATATATATATACACATACACATACATATATATGTAAATTTATGAGTCTACCCATTAAATGTCTAAAGTGAAAAAGATAGAAAATAAGAGTTGACAAGGATGTACAGCAAGTGGAACCCTTACTCATTGCTGGTGGGAATCAAATGGGTACAATCACCTCAGAAAATGGTTTGGCAGTATCTGCTTAAGCTAACCATATGCATACCCTATGACAAAGCAATTCCTCTCTTAGGTTTATAACCAACAAGCATTCATAGGTTCACCAGCCCCTAAATGGAAACTTCCCAAATACACAATGTAGAATGGATAAATTGTGGTATACTCACACAATTGAATATTATATAGTAGGAGAAAGAAAAATGTACAAGTATACGAAATAATATAGGTGAATCTTATAATGTTATAGAAAACCAGATACAAATGCATATATTCTATATAATCTCATTTGCATAAGGTACAAAACATTCAAAACTAATCTATGCTGTTTATAAGTGAGGATAATGGTTACTTTGGTGATAGTGACTGGAAAGTGTCATGAGGTGGCTTCTGGAGTGCTGGTAATGTTGATTCTTGATCTGGAAGCTCATTACACAAGTGTGTTGAGTTTGAAAATTCATCAAGTTATACATTTATAATCTCTGTAATTTTGTGTATGTGCTACACTTCAACACAAAGTTAATTTAAAAGTCTCTTAAGTAGAGTGACTATACTTCCAAATTTACTTGAGACAGATTTGAGTAAGAAATAAATAGAAATTATGCAAGTGAAACAGAAAATAGCAGCATTGTTTACAATGGCCAAGATATGGAGGTGGCCTGGTTGTCCATTAGTGGATGAATGGATAAGGAGGAGGTGGTACATATATACAAAGGAATATTGCTCATCCATGGAAGGGAATGGGTTCTTGCCATCTGCGATGACGTGCATGGACCTGGAGAGTATTGTGCTGAGTTGAGTATGTTAGAGAAAGACAGATGCAGAGTGGCTTCATTTATATGTGGATTCTAAAGACCAAAATAAACAAACAAAACAGAAACAAACTCAAAGATAACAGAGAACATTTTTTTTTTGATGGCTGCTAGATGGGTGGAGGGTTGGAAGGGTGGGTGAAAAAGGGGAAGAGATTTAGAAGTAAAAATTGGTTGTTACAAAGTAGTCAGGGATGTAGGATATAGCATAAGGAATATAGTCAATAATATTGTAATAACTATGTATGGTGTCAGATGGGTAATAGATTTATCGGGGTGATAGATGGTGGGAGGTGGGGGTAAGGTTAGAAAGGTAAAGGGATTAAGAAGTAAAAATTCGTAGTTACAAAATAGTCATGGATGTAAAGTAAAACATAGGGAATATATGCAATAATATGGTAATAACTATGTATAGTTATGTATAGGTGGGTACTAGACTACTCAGGGGGATAACTTCTTAAGTTATGTAAATGTTTAACCATTATGCTGTATACCTGAAATTAATATGAAATAATATTGAATGTCAACTGTAATTGAAATATTAAAAAAGGGGGAAATATGGTGAAGGGGATAAAAAGTCCAAATTTCCAGGTCCAGAATAAATAAGTCGTGGGGATGTAATATACAGCCTAGTGAATGTAGTTAAACATATTGTGATAGTGTGGTATGGTTCAAATGGTTGCTGAACTTATCATGATGATCACTTATTTAGGTATATAAATGTTGAATAACTATGGTGTATACCTGAAATGAATATAAAATTGTACAGTAGCTGTATTTTTATTAAAAATCTGATACTCCCTCTTCCCTTGTCTTTCTCCCTATATTTCTGGGACTTCATTTAAACTGCTATACCATTTATGTTCTTACCTTTCCTCCCTTTTATTTTGGTCTCTGCAGGAGCATTATGTATAGTTTTCTCTTATCAGCTATACTTAATTTATCCATCAAGTTCCTAAGTTATCTTTGAGTTTGTTTGTTTTGTTTGTTTATTTCGGTATTTAGATTCCACATATAAATGAAGCCACACTGCATCTGTCTTTCTCTAACATACTCAACTCAGCACAATACTCTCCAGGTCCATGCATGTCATCGCAGATGGCAAGAACCCATTCCCTTCCATGGATGAGCAATATTCCTTTGTATATATGTACCACCTCCTCCTTATCCATTCATCCACTAATGGACAACCAGGCCACCTCCATATCTTGGCCATTGTAAACAATGCTGCTATGAACACATGGATGCACATGTCCCCTCAAAGTAGCATTTTGGGTTTCTTTGCATAAATACCCAGAAATGGGATTACTAGGTATTTGTTTGTCTCCTGTTATATCCTTTCTTGTAGAGTCTATTTTCTCTTGTATCAGTATTGCTACCCCAGCTTTTTTAATTTTTATTTCCATTTTCAAGAAAATATCTTTTTCCATCCCTTTACTTTTAGTCTGTGTGTATCTTTCAATCTGAAGTGAGTCTCTTGTAGGCAGCATATGTAAGAGTTTTATTTTCTTATCTATTCAGCCCCCTTATCTTTTGATTGGAGCATTTAATCCATTTACATTGAAAGTAATTGTTGATAGATATGTAGTTATTACCACTTTATTATTCATATTTTTCATCTTCTTTTATTCGTTTGTTTTCCCCCTTATTAAAGAAGTCCCTGTAACATTTCTTGTAATACTGTCTTGGTGGTAATGAATTCCTTTAGTTTTTTCTTGTTTGGGAAGCTCTTTATCTGTCCTTCAATTTTAAATGATAGCCTTGCTGGGTAGAGTAGCTGTGGTTATAGGCCTTTGCTTTTCATCACATTAAATAATTCCTGATACTCCCTTCTAACTTGCAAAGTTCTCTCTTTGTCTTTAATCATTGACATTTTAATTGTAATGTGTCTTGGTGTGGGCCTGTTTGGGACTCCCTGTGCTTTCTGGGCTTGTATGTCCATTTCCTTTGCCAGGTTAGGAGAGTTTTCCATCATTATTTCTTAAAATAGGTTATCAATCCCTTGCTTTCTCTCTTCTCCTCCTCCTTCTGGTACCCCATATGATGCAAATGTTGTTTTGCTTGATGTTGTCCCACAGTTCTGTTAAACTATCTTCATTTTTAAAATTCTTTTCTTTTTGCTGTTCTGATTGGGTGTTTTGTGCTACCTTTTCTTCCAAATCCTGATTTGATCCTCTGCTTCATCTAATCTGCTTATGATTCCTTTTAGTGTATTCTTCATTTCAGTTATTATATTTGTCACTTCTGACTGTTTTTTTTATGGTTTCTATGTCCTTTTTATGGTTGCTATTTTTTTTGACATTCTCACTAAGTTCCTTGAGCATTCTTATAATGATTGTTTTGAACTCTGTATCTGGTAGGTTGCTTGCCTTCATTTTGTTTAGTTATTTTTGTGGAGTTTTCTCCTGTTATTTCATTTGGGACAAATTTTTTTTGTTCCTTCATTTTGCCTGCCTCTCTGTATTTGTTTCTATGGATTATGTAGATCTGCTACATCTCCCAGTCTTGGCCGGGTAACCTTATGTAACCCTGTGGGGCCTGGCACAGTCTCCCTGGTCACCTGCCCCAGGTGCTTCAGGGGTGCCCCTTTTGTGGATGTGTGCCCTCCTGTTATAGTTGAGCCTAGATTACTATTGGCACATCAGTGAGTGGGACTGACCCTCAGGCTGACTGGCTGTCGGGTTTGGCCACAACAACAGCTTATGGGCTGCCGTGCAGGGGGCTTACACCACTAAGCAGGATTAACCCCAGTAAGCTCTGAAGTCTGTTGAGACTACCCTTTGTGTGTGCCACTTGTGGAACTAATTGGGCTGTGCTCTGCTGTGGTCTGAAGCCAACCTCCATGTATATTGGTTCTGAGGCCTCTTGGGTGGGGCTCCAGTGCAGGTCTAAGTCACCCACTGCCTGTGACCAACAGGAGGCTACCTGGTAGGAGCTACAAAGCAATCCGCCATTGGTCGCTGCTTATGCTAAACCTGGAGACACGTGGGAGAGTTCATGCTGTGAACTGAGGACAGCTGCCATCAGTACTGAGCCTGGGGTAGCTCTGCAAAAAGCCAGAACATTCTGAGGCCTGCTGCCTCCTGCTGCCTCCTGTAAAGTTCAGCTACTGATAAAGGCTTATGGGGTACACGACTTGGGTGGGGTGGAGTCTCAGGGAGTCACTAGAGTGCGACAAGTTGTGTTCACCAGATTAATGTAGATTCTAGTTTGGCACCAAAGCTGAGCCTGGAGCTACTCAGCAAAAATCTCAGAGCATACTGAGGCCAGCCACCACCTGCCTGGGTCCCATGAACCCCTGATAGTTGTCCAAGAAAGTGCAGTGCAGATGGAGCTGGCTGCTCACAGAGAAAGTGCCTCCAGTGTTGGGCAATTTGGGTGGGGCCAGGTCCCAGGAAGTCACTAGGGTGGAGTGAGCAGAGTTCACCCAACCAATTCAGATTCAGATGTGGCCATGAGTATGGGAGGGGGAGAGGGCTCAAGACAGGAAAAATGGCACCCGCCTGCTGGTTGCACTGGAGAAGGACCCCACACAGGGAAAATGACAACTATCCCTCTAGTCCTCACCCTACAGCCAAACAACTCAGTCTGACCCCACCCACCCAAAATAGTGACTATCCTCCAGCTCTCACCTCAAAGCCACACACCACCCACCCACCCCTATATGCCTCTGACATCCCCTGAGTCACTGCCCGTCCACTGGAGCTCAGGATGAGTGTCTGTGTGTGAGTGAGTCTGTGTGCAAGCCCTTTAAGAGGACATTTGGGTTTCCTGCAGCCTTCTGTCTCTCCGGGATGGTCAGTATCCCCACTGTTTTTCACAGCCAGATGTTGTGGGGGCTCCGCTTCCTGGCACCAGTAATCTGGGCTAGAGAGTCTGGTATGAGGTTGGGGTCCCTCACTACTCCAGGGGGAACCTCTGTGGCTGAGATATCCCTCCCAATTCTCAACTGCCACATGGAAGTGTGGGGTCAGCTTGTGTTGCATCTCTACCCTTTCTATCAGTCTCAACGTGGCTGCTTCTTTATATCCTTAGTTATAATACTTCTGTTCAACCAGACTTCAGGTAGTTCTCCAGGTTGATTGTTCTACAATTTAGTTGTAATTTTAATGCATTCACAGGGGGAAGCAAGCATAACTTTCATCTATTCTGCCATATTGGATCTCTTCTGAATTAGGTTTTTAAAAATATTAAAAATAATCGACAGAGTCAACAGTAGAAATGACTAAATAAGTTACAATAGAGTCCTAAAATCAAGTAGTATTTAGCATTAAAAATTACATTTTTAAAATACATTTAATGACATGGAGACCTTCTCAAACTATAAGTTGAAGGAAAGCAAAATACAAAATTATCTATATGTCCCCAATTTTAGAAAATATATTTTTTTGAATATATATGAAAATGTTTGTGTGGTAGGCACAATTATGCCCCCTCCTCCCAATGATGTCCATGCCCTAATTCCCAAAACCTGTGAATATCTTACCTTACACGGCAAAAGGAATTCTGCACATGTGATTATCTTTAAGGACCTTGAGTTGGGGGCATCCTGGATTTTCTGAGTGGGCTCCATCTAATTACACAGGTCCTTAAAAGCATGGACTCTTTCCCTGCTATTTTGAGAGGCAGATATATCTATGGAAGAAAAGCACAAAGACATGGAACATTGCTGGCTTTGAAGATGGAAGAAGACAGCCATTAGCCAAGGAATGTGGATGGCCTCAAGAAGCTTGAAAAGAAAAGGAAATAAATTCTCTCCTAGAGCCTCCAGAAAGGAATGCAGCCCTTTCAAAACCTTGATTTGAGTGCAGTAAGACCTGCATGGGACTTCTGGCCTACAGAACTGTGAGATAATAAATTTGTGTTGTTTTATGCCACTAAGTTTGTGGTAATTTGTTAGGGCCTCAAATAGAAAACCAACACCACACTTTGAAAGAAAATAACCCTGAGAAGGATGTAATTAGAGTGTTTGTCTTCAGGTAGTGGAATTACAGGTGATTCTTACTATCGTGATAATGCTTTTCTGTAGTTTCTAAATCATCTATAATGGAAGGAAGGGGAGGAGAGAGAATATTGCTAGTTTTCTCTTATTTTGTATATAAAACCTTATGCATATTTGATTATTTCCTTAAGAGTTCTTGAAGTAGAATTACTGAGTCAAGGGCTACAAATATTTTTAATGGTCTTGAAATTCAATTCAAATATTCTTTTAAAAGGTTGTACCAATTTCTACTCCTATCTAATATTTTTCTTCATTTAAATTTCAGTGAATTAATTATTCTAGCTCTCTTTCACTCACTTTATGAACCCCGAAGTAAATAAATTATCCAACACTAAAATATAAAGCCAACAAAAAGGAAGCAAAACTGAAATACAAGTCAAATACTCAATTTTCTTGTTACCTTGTAACATATGTACTTGGGGCCACTTCACCCTACAGAGTATGCTATAAGGGGTGCTTCTTAAGCCACTCCAGGTTCTCTCATGACTCCAGTTTAAAACTTACGTTCTCACTACTCTATTGAAATCCAAAAGGGTCAGCAGCTTCTTCAAGTTTTCAGAATAGTCTCTTCCTGGAACATCCTGAAGTGCTCATCCTTTTAAAAAGCCATTACTTTGGAATATAACCTCCCTTCTAGCCTTTTATCTTTCTTTCCGGCATCTTGCCTCTCTCTTGGAGATTCTCTCTACAACAGGCTTCTAATGCAAGTCTCTCAAGTATCTGAGCTTTTAAAGAGTCCGTACTGCCCGAGGTGGTGGTGTGAGTGGGTGGGGACACCATTCTTAAACTGCTTCCAATCAAGACACTCAGGCTGGCAAATAACTTTAAGTGTGGATTTAAGGACAGATGAATTTTGAAAAAGAAACAAAATATATGTGATTCTTATTGTTTGCTGCATTGTGTTCCTAAAAACTATCAAAAAATGAATTAAATTTTCCACAGGAACAATTATTAATGGGGTTCAGTAACTTTATACTAAGGAATCAATAGCAAAAAATGATACCTTTAAACAATAATATATACTATCGTGTCCTCTATATGTTTTTGAAAACATGTATTATCATGTAAAAATGCAGCTATCACTAGTCACTATCCTATGTAAATCAGAAGTGTGAAAAAAATACAGTGCATATCCACTATGTTTTCTTGGCTTCTTAGAATTTAGAAGACACATATGGGAATGGTTTAGATAATCCAGTTGTCTTTCAAAAAGCTGTCCAAACAATTTCCAACCGATGTCGTCTTTTTCTCTTGATAAATCTCCCAACACTAAGCAGTGACATTTAAAATCATTCCTCTGACCTTAGAGCTACTCTCAAAGTATTAAGTACTCAACAAATGTTTGTTGTTGATTATGATGGTATTTTTCAGGCCAAACAACATTTTCAAATCTAAGGGCTGACTCACCATGTTTCCCCTTCACCCTGTCTACTTCCGTCAGTTTATTTAAAGCTACAGATAGAGCTAGTCCACCATGAAGTGTAGTAATGTCATCAGGATGTACTAAGTGCTGCTAAGTCATTTTTTTAACCAACCTTCACTGCCTCAACTCTATTCAATGTGATGAGTTTAGTATGACTACCCTACTGTAGAAGATTTGAGCAACCCACCAAGTAACCTCTGCTCTTGATCCTCCCCCAGTCTCAATGCAGAAGAAACCTTTTGCCCTAACAGCACACAAACAACCACAGAGCACAAGGTAAGCTAGCTCTAGCAAACAGCAAAATATAAAATGTTTGCCACACAATCACCATGTTGATTGATGCAGTCTAATATCCAATGATTTACCTACCCATTCATGATACATTTATCAACAACCTAGTATGAAAGATACAAAAACTCTTAAAATTACTTTTGAGATGCATCCTGAGCAATTCACACTTTGAATAAAACCTACCAGGTCATGAGCATCATCTTTTATAAAGAAACTTTCAATATTCCCTCTCTTGCAAAAAACATAGGCATAAGACAGTATCTGATTGTGCTGGAGACTGTGGAAAACACTGAATAAGTGGATACATTTGAGCAGAAATGATATCTGAGCATTTAAAGCAAAGGCAAAGTTGGAAGAATGATGCAGTGTGTTGTGAAACGTTGAACCTCACATCATCCTCTCAGCAGATGCCTTGATTACTTCTGTTTTATGAAATACAAGTCAGTATTCCCTCTTTTCTTAAATTTCTCCCTGTTGCCTATTCAATTGTCCTTACCTATTTCAGTGTCACAAAGAAGCCCTTCTCATTCAATTCCTCTCTTTTCAGGACTATGAATAATTGTCCACTTCCATTTCACCCATACATTTGTTACACCTTCAATCTCTTCTCTCCCTCTAGTTTATTCCCCTTGGCTTTTAAGCGTAATCAGACCTTCCCATAGCCTAAAAAACAGCCAAATACCAAAACTCCCTTTCTCAATTCTGTGACTTGTTTAAAGAAACGTATTCTTCAGCTAGCACTTATTAAACTCTTACTATGTTAAAGAAAGTTTATCAAACTCAGCTTTTTGCAGGAGTTATTTAATTTAATCCTCACATCTACCTTATGAGGTAGATAATACCAGAGAAAACTGAGGCTCCTGAGTTTAAGCAACTTGTCTGAAATTATGCAAGTATTTATGGAGCACTGAAATTTAAATCCATAAGTGTCTAACTCCCAAACCTAAGATTTTTAACCACACTGCACTGGGCGTTCTCTCTTATTTCTCTTTCTTTTCCTCTCTTGTTTCTTACTCTTTCCCTACCTCTCCCTCTCTGCCTCCTCCTTTTCCTCTCTCTCCTCCTTCCATCACTCCTCTTATTATCTTCCTCTCACTCCCTTTCTTTTATCCTCTTTCTCAAAAGGATATTCACAGCCTCTATGCTTTCCTACCTCACTCATTGCCTTTTGGCAATGATTTCTGCTTCCACACCTGCATTACAATTACTCTATCAAAAAATATTTTTATCACCAAATTTGGCCTTTCTTATTCCCCTGTCCTTTTTTCAGTCTCATGTTCTTATACCTTTTTTAGAGCATTTAACATAGATGACCATATCATTGTTTTTTGTATCCCTTTTCCTCTTGACCACAGTAACACTGCACAATCTTGGCTCTAATGTGACCTCTTGAAAAATTCAATTCCTTCAACTATTTATTCACTCAATAAACATTTACCGAATATCCATCAAGTGTTAGCTCTTTCTCTACGCTCTGGGAATACCACCATGAACGAAACAAAGTCCCTGCCCTCAAAGAGCTTACATTTTGGTGGAGTGTAAGAGGCTATACTTTTGTTTTAAGACTGAAATACATAACATGTTATTCTAAAAAGAGGTGTATGTGGGAAAAGTACCTTCAGGCAGAGGAAGAGCAGAAAGAACGACTTGGATGTAGGAACAGCGTGGAAGCCATTGTAGCACAGCACAGTGAGCAGAGAGGCTGGTAGCCTGCAGAGAGCTAGACAGGGGCCAGGTTCTGGAGGGCTTTATAGAACATTCAAGGTATTAGCTTTGCTTAGGGTAAGATAGAAAGTCATTGGAGGATTTGAACGCAACGGTAACGTGATATGGCTTTATTTTAAATCATCATTTCCTGTGTTGACAATACACTATAGAAGGACAAGGACAGAAGCAAGATCAATTGAAAGACTATTGCAGTAATCTTAGTGAAAGATGATTTTGATTTGAAGAAGCATGGTAACAGTGGAGGTTGTAATATGTGAATAAATTGGGGCTGTATTTGATTGCTTGTTTGTTTGTTTGTTTGTTTGTTTGTTTGTTTGTTTGTTTGTTTACTGTGTTCCCATAAGACTTTATTTACAAAAACAGGTAGTGGTTTAGTCCTGTTGTAAGCTACAGCTAATAATTTTTTAAAGATTTCTATTAATATATAACTAACATACAATATTAATTTCAGGTGTACACAATAGTTATTCAACATTTACATACCTAAAGAAGTGATCACCTTAAGTCCAGCAACCATCTGACACTGTACCATGTTATCACAATATTATTGACCATATTCCCTATGCTTTACTTTACATCCCCATGACTATTTTGTAACTACCAATTTGTACTTCTTAATGCCTTCACCTTTTTCACCTTGCCCCCAACTCCCTCCCATCTATCACCCTAATAAATCTAGTACCCATCTGACACAATACATAGTTATTACAATATTATTAACTATATTCATTATACTATATTTTACATCCCCATGACTATTTCATAACAACCAATTTGTGCTTTCTAATCCCTTTCCGTTTTTCACTGACCCCCAAACTCCCTCCTGTCTGGCAACTATCAAAATGTTCTCTGTATCTACGAGTTTATTACCAGCCCTTGCCCTGCTACCTTATATTCTAAATCACTAATTTCATTCCCTGCTTCATCTACCCTACTGTTGATTCCCTGTAATGTATTCTTCATTTCAGTTATTGTATTCTTTATTTCTGCCTGATATGCTCCACTCAGCACAACACCATCCAGGTCCATCCATGCTGCCACAGATGGCAAGAACCCATTCCTTTCAATGGCTGAGCAATAATCCATTGCATATATGTATCACCTCCTCCTTATCCATTCATCCATCGACAGACACCCAGGCTGCCTCCACATCTTGGCCACTGTAAACAATGCTGCATTAAACACATGAATGTACACATCCTTTGAAGTAGAGTTTTGGATTTCTTTGCATAAATACCCAGAAGTGGAATTACTGAATACTTCTTTGTCTCTTGTTATAACCTTTATCGTAAAGTCTATTTTGTCTTGTATAAGTATTGCTATCCTAGGTTTTTCTTTTGTCATTTTCATGAAATATATTTTCCCATCCCTTTACTTTCAGTCTGTGTGTGTCTTTCAATTCAAAGAGAGTCCCTTGTAGGCAGCATAGGAGGTCTGACAATTCGGTTTGCGAACTCATCCTAGAAAAGTACTACACGCCCCATTGCTGAATATCACTACAGTCACCTTCAAAGTACTCCCCTTGAGAAGCTATGCACCGATACCAGCACCTAGTCCACCCTTCAAAGCAATTTTGGAACTCTTTTTCTGGAATAGCCATCAGAGCTGCCATCATATTACTCTTGATGTCCTGAATGTCATCAAAATGTCTTCCTTTCAATATTTCCTTTATCTTTGGGTAAAGAAAGAGTCATTGGGGGCCAGATCAGGTGAGTAGGGAGGGTGTTCCAATACAGTTATTTGTTTACTGGCTAAAAACTCCCTTCTTACCATGTGAGCTTGTGCATCATCTTGATGCAAAAGCCATGAATTGTTGGCGAAAAGTTCAGGTCGTCTAATTTTTTCACACAGCCTTGTCAGCACTTCCAAAGAGTAAAGTTAATTGGTACAAATTCATAATGAATAATCCCTCTGATATCAAAAAAGGTTAGCAACAGCACTGCAACAAGTTCGTGAACTTAATTGCCAGACCTCGTATGTAAAGGTCTTATTTTCTTATCCATTCAGCTCCCCTATGTCTTTATTTATTTATTTTTAATTGATTGCATTTCAGCTACAGATCACACTGGGAGGAATAGGTATCTTAACAATATTGAGTGTATTTGTCCACAATCATAGCAAATTTGTCAATTTACTTTAGTTCTAATTTATCTCAGGAATGTTTTTGTGGTTTATAGTATATAGATCTTATATGCTTTTTAGTTTATTCTTTAGCATTTATATTTTAGATGCTATTATAAATAGCATATTTTTAATCTCCATTTCCCACATGCCCAATTATAAAAATAGAGTTGATTTTTTTGTTAATGAATTTGTATTCTACAACATTGCTAAATTCATTTATTAAATCTAGTAAATATTTTGTAGATTGTTTAGGATTTTCTTGGTATACAGAAAGGTTGTCTGCAAGTTAACACAGTTTTTACTTTTTTCTTTCTAATCTTTTTCTTACCTAATTGCCCTGCCTCTCCCCTATGTCTTTTGATTGGAGCATTTAATCCATTTACATTAAAGTAATTGTTGATAGATATGTAGTTATTGCCATTTCATTACATATTTTTCATCTTCCTTTTATTTTTTGTTCATCTTAAAGAAGATTCCTTGCAATTCTGGTTTGTGTTGATGAACTCCTTTAGTTTTTTCTTGTCTGGGAAGCTCTTTATCTGTTCTTTGATTCTAAATGATAGCTTTGTTGAGTAGAGTAACCTTGGTTGTTGGTCCTTGCTTCTCATCACTTTGAATATTTCCTGCCAATCCCTTGTGGGCTGCAAAGTTTCTGTTGAGAAATCAGCTCAGTCTTATGGAAGCTCCCTTGTGGGTATCTAACTGCTTTTCTCTTGCCGCATTTCACATTCTCTCTTTGTCTTAAAACTTTGACATTTTAATTATGATGTGTCTTAGTGCAGAACTATTTGGGTTTATCTTGTTGGGGACTCTGTGTTTCCCAGGCTTGTATTTCCTTTGACAGGTTAGGGAAGGTTTCCATTATTAGTTCTTGAAGTAGGTTTTCAATTCCTTGCTCAATCTCTACTCCTTTTGGTACCCCTATGATGTGAATTTTGGTATGCTTGATATTGTCCAAGAGGCCCCTTAAACTATCCTCAGCTTTTGGATTCCTTTTTCTTTTTGCTGTTCTGATTGGGTGTTTTCTGCTACCTTATCTTCTAAATCACTGATTTGATCCTCTGCTTCATCTACTCTATTGTTGATTCGCTGTAATGTATTTTTCATTTCGGTTATTGTATTCTTTATTTCTGACTGGTTCTTTTTTTATGTTTTCTATCTCTATTTTAATGTTTCCTATCTTTTTGTTGAAGTTCTCTCTGAAATTATTGAGCATCCTTATAATGAGTATTTTGAACTCTGTGTCTGGTAGATTGCTTGTCTCCATTTAGTTTAGTTCTTCTCCTGGAGTTTTGTAGTGTTCTTTCATTTGGGATCTGTTTCTTTGTCTCCCTATTTTGGTTGCCTCCCTGTGTTTGTTTCTATGTATTAAGTAGAGCTGCTATGTCTCCAGGTCTTAGTAGAGTGGCCTTATGTAGTAGGTGTGCTGTGGGGCTCAGTAGCATAGTCTTCCTGGTCACCTGAGCTGGGTGCTCTATGTGTGTCCCTTGTGTGAGTTGTGCATGCCCTCCCATTGTAGTTGGAACTTGGTTGTTGTTTGCACATCAGTTGGAGGGACTGACCCTAGGGATGATCAGTTGTGAGGACTGGTTGTGACTACAGTGGAGGAATTGTGAAGGGGTTGACCCTATGGAGCACGATTCACTTTAGCAGGGCTCTCATGCCTACCTAGTCTGCTCTTTGGGTATGTCGTCCCTGGAGGCAACTGCATGATGCTCTGGCTGGGTCTGAAGCTGTCCACTGGGCAAGCCAGGCTCAGGGCCTCCTGGAGGGGCCCCACCACTGGCCAAGTTCAGCAACTGTCTGTGCCCTGCCCAGGGCCACTTGGCTTGAGCCACAAAGCAATCCCCAGATGGCCGCTGCCCATGATGGGCTTGGAGGTGCCTTGAGAGGCCAAACCATTAACCAATGCAGCTGTCACTAGTGTCAGGCTTAGGGCTGCTCAGCTTGAGGTAGTGGACACACTGAAGCCAGATGCTGCATGTTTGGATTTTGTGAACCTTTGAAAGATTTTAGGAAAATCTTCAGCATTAGTCAAGACAGGCCACTTATATGGAAAAGCCACTGGAAGTGGCTTGAGTCTGCTTGAAAGTTGGGTGGAGCAGGGTGTCAGAGAATCAGGGTGAAGGAATAGTGTTAGCCAGGTTGATGGAGACTCAGATACGGAGACTGCCTGTGTCTCTACTCTGTAGGGAAGGGGGCTCAACAAAAAAGCAATGGCTTCTGCTAGCTCCTCCATTAAGGAAAAAGCTGCCCCTTCAGCCCTTGCTCTGAAGACAGACAATTCAGTTCCTCCCTGTTTGTCCCTGTGGCCTTTTACTATTATTATTTTTTTATTAGTTTCAGGTGTACAAAACAATGCAATAGTTATCCTTTTCACCCCTCACAAAGTGACAACCCCTCTCCCCCCATCCACTGCTCCATCACCCCTGATATCATACATATCTATTACAATTCCATTTACTCCATTCCTGATACCTTTTGAGCTGCTGCCCCAGCACTGGAGCTCAGAGTGAGTAAGTCCATCAGCAAGTAAGTCCATGCATGGGTCCTTTAAGAGGATCACCTGGGACTGCAGCCACCCTAGTCTCACTCAGCCACAATCCCCACTGGTTTTTACAACCAGAAGTTATGGGGACTTCTCTCTCCCTGTCCCTAAAATCCTGGGCTGCAGAGCCTGGTGTAAAGCTGGAACCCCTCACTCCTCAAAAGGGGACCTGTACAGCCAAGATATCCCTCCTGGTTTAATGGTCACACCCACTGGCATGGGACCAGCTCATTCCACGTTTCTGCCCTTCCTACTAGTCTTGAGGTGGCTTCGTCTGTATATCCTTAGTTGTTGGACTTCAGTTCTACTTTAGCTAGAGTTCAGGTGATTCTCAATGATGGCAGTGCTGTAGTTTAGTTGTTATTTTGATATGGTCATGAGGGAAGGTAAGCACAGTGTTTACCTACTCCACCATCTTGACCAGATCTTAAATTGGGGATATATTTTGAAGGTAGACCTAAAAGGATATACTAACAGACCCAGTATGGGGTATGAGACAAACAGAGAAGTCAAGCGTTATTGGATATCCAAATGTGGAAATGGAAAATTATACATGCAATTAATATAAAATTACAAATGAAAAGAATCTATGAAGGTAAATATTTATTTTAAATGTGTTGTGGCTTGCCTCCAAGATGGTTCCTGGTGATCTTGACTGAATCTGGCAATATGTGGACAACAATATCATGAGAATGAGCCAGAACCACCCAGAGAAACCATTTCCATATTCCTGACCCACAAAACCTGGGTGAGGTAATAAATGTTTATTATTTTAAGACACTAAGTTTTGGAATAATTTATTTTGCAGGAAAAGATATGTAATGCGGATTTTTGGTTCCAGGAGTGCAGTGCTACCATAATAAACCCCTAAAATATAAAGAAATTTTGCAACTAGATAACAAGCAGAAGCTAGAAGGTATTAAGGAGATGTTAGAGAAAGCCTAAAAAAACATTAATGAGATTGTTAATAGACTGTAAGGAAGCTGCAGATGAGAGCTTAACAGAAAGTAGAAAGATGTTATTGGAAACTGGAGGAGAGGGGAACATTGTTATGTAGAGGTTGAGTTTAACAACATTGTCACCTATATTAATAGAGAAAGTAGGAAAACTACCCGAGGAACTGGCTATGGAGATTTTTAGGCAGAGTGTTGAGGATGCCTCCTGGTTTCTTCTTCTTCCTGTTGGTAATAAAATGTGACAAGAGAGTCGTAAGCGTAAGGAAGGAGTGTTAACAAAAAGGAGCTGCTCTTAAAGCTTGAAAGTTGCTAAGAAAATAAATCTTAAAAGTCCTCATTGCAAGAAAAAAATTATGTAACTATGTGTGATGATTGATGTTAACTAAACTTATTGTGGTAATCATTTCACAATATATGCATATATCAAATAATTATCTTGTAAACCTTGGATTAATGTAATATATTAATTCTATCTCAATAAAATCAGAGAAAAATATTTTTTAAAAGGAGCCAGTCTTGCAGGTTCTGAAAATTTCCAACCTTTTGAGATGGCAGACATTGCTAAAATTAAAGAATAAATGGCTCAGAGGCAAGGATCAAATCCAGGACACAGTCAGCAAAACAGGGTACAAAGATGAAGATCAGAGTGTACCTGTAAAATTCTTTGCTACGACCTTATAAAAATACAAAACAGTGCTTCACAGATCCATGTAATTAAACAATAAAACTTGTAAAAATCTTAACAGGGTTGTCCCTCAGCAGTTTCAGTGGAAGCCTAGGTTAGAAAAATACTGACTCATGGACGACGAAGAGGAGACCTACCAGCTTTGGAAGATCCACAAAACCATCATGCAGGTGAGCGCGGTGAGGGCCAGCCTCGCTGCAGCCAGATACGCAGCGGCCGGGAAGGGGGCGCGGGGGCGGCGGACGGTGAGTGCAAAGGCCGTGGCTTCAGCTGGAGTGGAGGAGTAGGACCAAGGCAGGCTCCGGGGCTGCATCGAGGGCAGGCCTCTGCAGAATTAAGGGACCCCACAGACAAGCGGCCCAGTCGTAAGTCCAAGGTGGGGAGAGGGACGGAGTGGTGCTGGAGTTTGGGGTCTGTCTGCCTAGGATGTTTGCTCTCTCCATGTCAGAGTCTTATGGATGTAAGAAAGGTCCAAACGATCCTGTAGAGAATATTTATAAGAGTTTATTTGATGACATTGCCAGGAAGCAAACTCTTTGATCCCAAATGCTTTGAAGATTTACCGTTTTGCAGTTTCTTTTGTGCGAATGGAAATAAGGAGGGAAAGTAAGGAAGATGACAGGGAGGTGGGAGAAAGCCAGGTGGAACTGGATTACAGAATAATTAAAGGGCCGGCCAAGTGGCCCGTTGGAACGCCAGCTATGAGCATCAGGACCTGGGTTCAGATCCCACATGCGGGCCAGTGATGCTGCGCCCTCTACAGCTAAGATGGTGAACAACAGCTCGACCTGGAGCTCAGCTGCCATGAGTCACCAGCAACAGCGTAGGCTGCAGTGGGGCTGGCTGGTAGCGGACGTGGTCTACCGTGAGTGGCCATCCAGTGGCCGGTGACCGATCTGCCTCAGCCAGGAAGAGCGCAACGATCACAATACCAACATGGGCTAGTGAAGCGACATCCTCCACAACTAGACTAAAGAACAATAGGACAGCAACTTGTCTGTTCCCCTTCCCCAATTCCCCAACACTGTTCACCTCCCCCAATTCCTTAGTAAAATATTTTAAAAAGAAATTTAAAATTAAAAAATTACTAATCTCGAGGATATTATTTCTAATGGAGTGAATCCCCAATAAGATTCATAGTATATTCACAAAGTTTTAAAAAGAATTATATTAGAAAAATACTGCTAACTTGTACTGAAAGGGACAGAAAAATACAAAATGAAGAGAGGACTTTGGACCTCAAAACTTCTACAGGTAGGAAGCAGGTTTAGAAAACCTCTGCTACCGCAAATAAGGATTTGGGATAGAACCCAAGAGCACAGGAGGCAGAGCCAAGGGCCACATAGAATAATCCCTCGGCAGGAGGAAGGCATACTTAATCAAGGAACTTCCATATGTCCAGCTAATTTTCAGATTTTTTGGACCAGGGTGCTTCCCATTTTTTCACTCTCTTGCATGACCATATCTATGGTGGTTATCATAGTTATGCGTCTCCCACTATTGTATATTGGTTGTATGGATAGCAAGTAGATTATTTCTTTAATTGATAGGTCTTTGGATCAAAAACTGTTCTTGAGGAACTTTGCTTACAGAACCATACTAGAAGAGCCGCATTCACACTAGAACATGATTTAGATGAGGAGATTCTAGACTCTGAGCTAATGCTGGAAGGCTATTAAACTTTGAGAATACCTGGGAGAGAGTGAGTGTATTTTGCACATGAGACGATCATAAATTTTCGATGGCCAGAGGGAAGACTGTGGTAGTAAGCTTCCAAGACGACCTTTAATGATTCTTGCTTCCTGATATTTATGCTTTTGAGTACTTACTTCACATACTAAACAGGGCTGACCTTTGTAATGAGTAGAATAGTACAAAAAATGATGGTACATAACTCCTGAGGCTAAATAATAATAAAGAAAGAAAGAAAGAAAGAAAGAAAGAAAGAAAGAAAGAGAGAGAGAGAGAGAGAGAGAGAGAGAGAGAACGTCTTGGCATTTACCTTGCTCTTTCTTGGATCACTCTAGGGGAAGTCAGTTATCTCATTTAAAACAAACAAACAAAAAACCTATTGAGAGGTCCACATGGAGAGAAACTGAGGCTGCCCACCAACAGCTAGCATAATTTGCTGTCAGCCATCTTGGAAGTGGATCCTACAAACTCAGTCAAGCCTTCATATGAATGCTGCCCCCGCTGACATCTCTACTGCAGCCTCATGGAAGTCCCTGTGTGAGAACTACCAACCTAAGACACTTCAGAATTCTTGACCCACGATGTGAAATAATACATGTGTTATTGATTAAGTTTTAGGGTTATTTATTATACAACAATAGACAGTAATATTTGTTACTGAATGAGAAAAGATATAACAATAAGTCACTTATTTTTTAAAACACTGGCACATGTCACAAACATGACACAAAACCAGGGAAATAACATAATACTTTTATTAATTAACTGCCTAGTACTCTGCTATACTACGATTTTGCCTATAGTTTTTATCTGCAAATGCTTTAAGAAGTCGATTGTCTCTAGCATGATTGATTTTTTTTATTACTGATAGCTTTTACACATTTCTGTCACATTCTCAACATATTATTGGTAATGTCATATAAAATTTTAGGATTTTTGTCAAATTGGGAAACTGCTATCAAGTTTATATAATTTATGAGCTGTAAAATTTCAGAGTATTTAAAATTGTCTTGTACAGTGACTAATATAAATACTATTTAAATTTATGATGCTCATTAACCAGTTTTGCATCAATGTGCTCATTGTAGTGGCATTATTATGTGTTTTATATGATCTTCATTAGTGTAAGTATTTTGTATCAAATCAGCAAATAATTTAAATCTTTTCCCAATATATCATGTGATTCACTTCTCTTCACTATTTGGATTCGTAAACAATCAAAGAGCTTATTCATTACTTCTATTCAAAATTTATATCTTCCCTTAATGAATTACTGCTTTTGGCATAACGTGGAAAAAATGTTTCAATTCACTTCTCAAATTCACAATAATTTCTATTGATTTAATCACTCATCTTTATCGCTTTTGCTTCATATTTCATTAATTTTTATCTGAATTTTCTCTCTCTGCTTTAATAAATAAGTTTAAAGATGACAAAAAGTATCTTTCATATTCAGCTATATCAGGAGTCTGTAAATTTTCATTGTTTTACAGAAACTTTCCAAAGCATCTTTTCAAATTTGCTTCTCAACATCAAAGCAATTTATATGTCACTTAATAAGTTTTACAAAAATATAAAAGAATACATACCTGCTCTTAGGGACTTAGAAGACCCCATGAAAGTAAGGAGACATGAAGTCTTTATTAGCTATACAGTAATCCAACTTCTAGTTCTGAGAAACTATGTGAATGATGGTATCCATCACTGAGATCAAGAAGAATGTGGGAAGCTTGGGAGAACACCAAGAGTTCATTTCTGAACATGTTTAATTTGAGATATCTAAACAGGGTGACCATCTAATTTCTTGTGAAAACCATTATAGTTTTGAGTGTGAAAGAAAACACTGTTTATAAACAATAGATATAAATCAGGACTGTTCATCCTACATATGGACCATCCAAGTGGAGATATTGAGTAGACAATTGCTTATATAAAGAGTTCAGGAAAGAGTTCTAACCTAGAGATATAAATCTGTGTGAAGTGCATTAGTATTTAAATGCTGTTTAATATTGGGTTGTCGGAAACGTCATGACGCATTTTGTCTATGTTTGTCAAAGGTCATTTATTTATATAAAGAACAAAGATCAATCAATGATATATTGCCCGTTTTGTTCGATAACCTCTTGCCATCTTTCAGTGAGCTTCATAATTCCGCATTCATAGAAGGACCTGTCTTTATTTGCGAAAAACTGAACAAGGTGCTGATTTATAGCTTCATCTGAATTGAACGTTATACCACACAAGGAGTTTCGAAGAGAGTGAAACAAGTAGAAGTCTGACGGTGCAACATCAGGCGAGTATGGTGGGTGTGGCAACACATCCCATCCAAGCTCCAATAATTTTTGACGGGTGATTAAACTTGTGTGTGGTCTCGCATTCTCAAGATGGAACACAACTCCTTTACGATTAACGAGCTCTGCATGTTTCTAGATGATGGATTCATTCAAACTGTCCAATTGCTGACAGAACATATTTGAATTGATTGATTGGTTCCTTGATAGGAGCTCGAAAAACACGACACCTTTAAAATCCCACCACACTGAGAGCATAACCTTTCTCTGATGAATGTCTGCTTTTGATGTTGTTTGAGGCGAATCATCACATCGGGACCAAGACCGTTTGCACATCACATTGTTGTAAACAATCCACTTCTCATTACCAGTTATCAGTCGCTTCAAAAAAGGATCTTTTTCCTCACATTTAATGAGCATATCACAGATGTTTATATGTGCTATGAAATGAACTTCTTTGAATTCATGCGGAACCCAAATATCAAGCTTGCTTACGTATCCCAGCTTCTTCAGGTGGTCATGAATGCTTGAATGATGGATGTTCAATGTTTCTGCAATCTCTCGTGTCGTGTAATGTGGGTTTGACTCAATCAATGCCTTTATTTTGTCGTCATCAACCTCGGTCATGACTTTTCCCACAACCCAATATCATGGGACTAAATGAAATCACAGAGGAGAAACGTAGATAGAAAAGAGACGAACACTGAGATCTGAACTCTGGGAAATTCACCATGTTAGAGTTCAGAAACATGAGTACTAACCAGGTAAGGAGAGCCAGAGAGATAGAAGGAGAACCAAAAGCATAGTGTTCATGAAGTCATGTGAAGAAAGGGTTTCAAGAAATATGTGGTCAATTGAGCCAAATGCTACTGTTAAGTAGAAAAATGAGAACTCAGAATGACTTTTAGATAGGACCAGCAATATAATTTTCTAGACCCAGTGAAAAAATGAAAATGTGGGGCCCCTTGTTTAAAATTCATTAAGAATTTCAAGATGGTAACAACAGAGCATTAAGCGAAGCACTGAGCTCTTCTAAGCGTGGGGCCCAGTGTGACTCTGTAGGTTGCATGACATGAAACTGGCCCTCTTTGGATCTTACAACCTGGGGGTGCATTGGTGACAATTACTAGAGCACTCTTGGTAGAGTTGTCAGGACAAAAGCCTAACTAGATTGGTTTCTAGAGTGAATGGAAGGAGAGGAAGTCTATATCAAAAGTAGATAAATATCTGGAGGGTTTTTTCTTTCTTTTTAAAAAAAATTTTCGTAGAGAAATTGGGTGGTGGCTATAGAATGTTGAGCTCAAGGCAATGTTTGTTTAATGTGAGAAAACAGAGTATTTGTGTGATAATTAGAATGATCCATTAGAGGGGGGAAATTTTGATGATGCAGAATATTTGGACGTTTATGATAGTGATGTCCATGAGAAGGTGACGGGATGAGACTCAGGACACACATGAAGGGGGCAACAGGTCTTTCATTTTAACAGGAAGAAAAGCAGAATATATGGTATAAAGTAGAGAGAGATTAGTAGATTTGGAGGTGGAATTGTCATTAAGTTTTCTACTGATTGCTTCTGTTTTTCCAGACCATCAGTTGAGAGTGAGGAGTGAGTGAGGTTGTGTTGGAGGTTTCAGGAATGAGGAGAATGTGTGTTTTGTTAACTGTTTTACAACCTACATTAACACACTGTCTGATACATATTAGGCATAACTACACATGAAAAGTCATCAAATTCTGTTCTTCATATTCTCAGGATATCTCTTGACATTGTTCTTTTCTTCATATTCTCATGCTAACCAACCTGTTTTAGGCATGCATCTTTCCTTGCTGAATTGGATTCCCATCTTTAGGTTTCCCTCCTCCAAACTATTTCCCACACTGAGATTTATTATTATTATTATTATTAATTATTATTATCTTTGTGGCTCTTTTTACCTGCTTAGTGTTCCTCAATAAGAGAATGTTGGGGCCAGCCGAGTGGCGCGATGGTTAAGAACTGGCTTGGGACGCCAGAGGGCCCCGGTTCGGATCCCACATATGAGGGCCAGTGACACTGCCCTCCACAGCTAAGATGCTGAATAACAGCTCAACCTGGAGCTGGGATGCCGTGAGTCGCCGGCGATGGTGTAGGCTGTAGCCCCTGTGGCAGTGGGTTGCCATGGGCTACCATATGTAGCCAGCAGCCAGCGTGAGCGGCCAGCAGCTGCCATGAGCAGCCGTCCAGAAGCCGGTGACTGATCTGCCTCGCCCGGGAAGAGCGCAATGATGGTGCCAACTTGGGCTAGTGAAGCAACGTCCTCCACAACTAGACTGAAGAACAAAAAGACAGCAACTTGTCTGTTCCCCTTCCCCCAATTCCCCAGTGCTGTTCCCATCACCCAATTCCCCAATAAAAATCTTTAAAAAAAAAAAGAGAGAATGCTGAGTGAATAAATTAATGAACAAATAAACAGCTATACAAACATTAACATTTGACAATTATAAATACAATGGATTTCTTTTTTTTTTACTTAAATTTTATTGGGGTGAGAATTGTTAGCAAAGTTACATAGATTTCAGGTGTACAACTCTGTAATACATCATCTATATATCACATTGTGTGTTCAGTTCTTTTTCCGTCATCATATATTTGAACCCCTTTACCGTCATCTACCACCCCTCTGGTCCCTTACCCTCACAATGGATTTCTTTACAGAGGAAAGCTAAACATAATGTGAAATGAGTGGTCTCAAGCTTGGGTTTACAGAACTCTGAAGTAGAAGGGTCATATACCTTGACAGAGAGAGCGATAGAAAGAGTATAAAAAATAAAATTTTGTCACTCTTGTCCTTATATCAGAGTAACTTTTGTTTTGTCTCTAGAAAAATAAAAATAAGTCAACATACCTTACTCATCTGAAAATAAACAAAGATTTTTAGCTTTAAGAATTTAAAAATGTTTCTTATTTGTTTTCTAATAGCAAAACAAATATATGTTCATTGTAAGACAATTGAGAAATACAGAAAAATACAAAGGATCAAATAAAACCATTGCCAGAGATACTTATTAACATTGTTTCTTTTTTTTCTAGTTATATATTTTGAGTTCATACTCTTCTTATAGTTTTGTGTTCTGCTATTTTTATTCATTTATAGTATAAACAATCTGTTTTAAATATTCTTCTAAAACATCTGTTATAATGGCTGCAGCATACCCTGTCATATAGGCATATCATAATTTAAGTATTTCTTTATTGTTAGTCATTTATGTTAAGACTTTCTTATTAGATAAGTTAAAAATATCACAAGACAAAAGTACAGTCATGATAATTATCTTTCTATCAAATGATGATTTTATGAGTTCAGAAGAATGGAATTCAGTGGGCAGTTATCAGTTTCTTTTTTTTCCTCCCCTGCCTTGATCTTTGTCACTTCACTTTATGTCTTCTATATAAAATAAAGTTTATACCATTCTTTTTAAGAAATAATTCCAAGGAGCAGTCTACATTTTAAAAAAAAATCTGAGCTCTGGAGCAGACACAGTTTTGCTACTCTTTTTCTTTCTTTCTTTCTTTTTTTAATCTTTTAAGATAAGACAGCAGGGACATAGCACTTGAAAGAAAAATACTGGTGTAAAAGCTACACAATCTTTTTTAGATAACGCTGCTACATCTCTTTTGAAATTGGACTCTACTTGTTGCTTACATTTTGTTATAGCTGAATTTATTAAGATCACATGAAGATGGAAGTAATGTGGGGAGCTGAGAATAGATATCTCCTACTTTTCTTGTCTTTATTTCTATTTGCAAGTGATTTGGAAATTCCAAAATTAGAGAATAAAAAACTTTGTATTACAGGGGTTCTGAATCCCAGAACACCTGTTTTAAATACATGTTGCTCTGTTGATGAATCACCCAAGTTTTATAAAATGATTCATCATTAATCATTACAAAAAATAGGCTTAACAATTCATAAGCTCAAAATAATACTATTTTATTAGCTCCATATTTATTAAAACTGTAATTGACTAGGTCTGGAAACAAAGAAAATTAAAAAATTTTACTCCTAGAAATGACAGATTTTCCATTCTTTCAATGCTTTATTTAGCCATATCCATCAAGGTGACATTTATTAGCAGAGGAAAAACTTGGTAACTGACTATTTTTTTTCAGGGAATGGGTCTTTTGTCCATGTTTCTGCATAGAGCATATATGTAACTCCATACAGAACTATGTGTTGTTGTACATCGAGTATGAGAGTCTAGGTTCTTGAAATTTCCTGGGTCTGTTTCAAAGCATTCCAAGTCTCCATTTCTAAGTTAGAGATGAGAAAACTGAGGCCAGCATGGTTCATTAGTGAGATCAAGATCACATCTGTGCTCCAACAAAGCTTTGAAAAGAACTAACAGCTCCTGGGTTTCCAATCTGTTGCTAAGTCATTGAGTGACTGTGTTTTCCAAGCATAGACTATTTCAACTCTACTCTTCCACACCTGCCTGGGGCTCTTCCTTAGTGTCAGACCAGGAGTTTTAATGCTAATGCCCACAAATTGGTGTATGTCTTTACTTAGGTGCCTTGGAAGCATGCTATATACAGGGCAAGATGTATGTTGTGATGAATACATGGGACTCCATGGGCTTTGGAACCACTTTGGACCAGCTTCACCATTTAATGGGGCAAATCTGCAACCTCTTTGAGCCTCAGTTGCCTGATATTTATAGTAAGAATGTCTAAGTACATATGTCTGTGGATTGTGTAGTATTTAATGAGTTCATTTATGTATGACACTTAGCACCATGCCTGGCACCTAGAGCACTGTCTGTTTGCTCTAAAGGAATGTGCATAATACTGTGTTGTCAAAGCCTTAGATTGCAGATCCATCTTTTTGTTGTTGTTGTTTTTGTGTGAATGAATTTATGAAAGTTGTTTTCTATCATATGAATGAATGAAGCATTTCATTCCAGGATTACCATGATACAAGTAAGACTCCGAAATGCAGTTATTTTTCCTGGAGCCTAAATAATATTGTAATTTTCAAAAATGACTTCAAAGTTACCCCAGAAAAAAACAGTAATGGGCAGAGTTTCTTTCTCATGCTTCCATTTCATTAAGCATGAAACTAGAAATATAAGAAATGCTAAGAGAAATCACCCACTCATTTTATTGAAACTTTTTCCCCCCAGGATGACATCTAATTGCTTCTTGAATAGTTCCAGTGAGTAGTCTTTAAAAATGTGACTTTATATTTCTAAAAGCATTTTCCATACTTCTGACTGGGAAGGATATGAGGTTACACTAAATTTACACTTGCTCTTTGGCTTAAAACATGTGCTCTGCACAAAAAAGACTAATATACATTGAAACAAATAACAGGCCCCAAATCAGAGAGAACTCAACCACTTAATCACTACACCTTGCTATTAGCTACCTTGGACCCCGGGTAATTTCTCTTAAGGGAGAGAACGTTGGAGCTGCAAAACATAGGATTAATTACTTTAACCTACTTCTGTTTACGAATGTACAATTCCTGTGGATTAGTCTCAACCCCACTGCGTCTGAAGAACATAACAGTATAATTTAGGCTCATTCACTAAGGTCCTGTCCTCATTACTGCAAACTAGACCAAGAACTATCCCTTTCCTAATGATAGCCTTTTCTTGGCCATTTTGGTATTGTTTCAAGACAAAATAATAATAATAATAACAAAAACAAACAAAAAACTCTTTATTATTATTTCAAGTTTTAGACCAATAAGATCATATCAAACACTTCAGCGGAAAGAAACCCTAGAATGTATACAGACATACCTAGTTTTATTGTGCCTCACTTTATTGCTTTATTGTAGTCCTCAGATATTGCTTTTTTTTTTTTTTTTTTTTACTAACTGAAGGTTTGTGGCAGCCGTATATTGAGCAAGTCTATTGGTGCCATTTTTTCCAACAGCGTTTGCTCACTTTGTGTCTCTGTGTCACATTTTGATCACTGTCACAATGGTTTCAAAATTTTTCATTATTGTATTTGTTGCGGTGATTTTGTTGCGGGATACATCGACAGAGAGACGGGACACCAAGGCTCAGGGTGGGAAGCAACGTTTATTGATGCCGGCACCAGCTCAGCGGATTCATATCCAGAGGCTGAGTCCCAATCTGGACAAGACTTGGGGCTATATACCCTGAGGTTTCCGGGTTAGTAGCTACGAATCCTTATTAGGGTATGTGATGCTGTGTTAGTTTCTGACTGGCTCCCGGATGAGGTAAGAATTAGGAAATGTTAAACACAGAAGTCTTGGTGGCCACATGGTCCAGGAGAGCCTTTGTCTAGGGCTCCCTGCCACAATTTGTGATCAGTGATCATTGATGTTACTACTGTAATCGTTTTGGGGTACCACGTATGGTGCCCATATAAGATGGTGAACTCAATTGATAAATGTTTGTATTCTGGCTGCTCCACCGACTGGCTGTTTCCCCATCTCTCTCCATCTCCTCAGGCCTTCCTATTCCCTGAGACATAACAATATTGAGGTTAAGCTAATGAATAACTTTACCATGGCCTATAAGTGTTCAAGTAAAAGGAAGACTTAGTTGCACGTCTCTCACTTTAAATAAAAAGCTAGAAATGATTAACCTCACTGAGGAAAGCATATTGAAAGCCAAGATAGGCCAAAAGCTAGACTTCTTGCACTAAACATTTAGCCAAGTTTTGAATGCCAAGGAAAAGTTATTGAAGGAAACTAAAAGTGCTACTCTAGTGAACACACACATGATAAGAGAGAAAAACAGCCTTATTGCTGGTATGGAAAAAGTTTTAGAAGTCTGAATAGAAGATCAAACAAGCCACCACATTCCCTCAAGCCAAAACCTAATCCAGAGTAAGGCCCTAACTCTCTTCAAGACTGTGAAGGCTGAGAGAGACGACGAGGTTGCAGAAGAAAAATTTGAATCTAGTAGAGGTTGGCTTATGGGGTTTCAGGAAGGAATGTCTTCTTCTCTTAAAATAACATAACATAAAAATGCAAGGTAAAGCAATAAATGCTGATGTACAAATTGTAGCAAGTTATCCAGAAGATCTAGCTAAGGTAATTAAGGAAGATGGTTATACTAAACAATAGATTTTCCAAGTAGGCAAAACACTCTTATATTGGAAGAAGATGCAATCTAGGACTTTCATAGCTAGAGAGAAGTAAATGCCTCGCCTCAAAGCTCTAAAGGACAGGCTGAGTCTCTTGTTAGGAGCTCATGCAGCTGGTGACTTTAAGTTGAAGCCAATGTTCATTTACCGTTCTCCAAACTGTAGGACCCTTAAGAATTATGCAAAATCTACTCTGCCTGTGTTCTATAAATGGAACAACAAAGCCTAGATTAGAGCACCTTTGTTTACATCATGGTTTAGTGAAAATATTAAGCCCACTGTTGAAACCTACTGCTCAGAAAAAATTATTTTTTCTCAAAATATTGCTCTTCATTGAAAATGTACCTGGTCACCCAAGAGCTCTGATGAAGACATACAACAAGATTAATGTTTTCATGTCTGCTAACACAACATACATTCTGTAGCCCATGTATCAAGGAATAATTTCAATTTTCAGGTCTTGTTACTTAAGAAATACATTTCCTAAGGCTATATTTGCCATAAATAGTAATTACTCTTATGGATCTGGGCAAAGTCAATTGAAAACCTTCTGTAAAAGATTCATCACTCTTAAGAACACGCATGATTCATGGGAAGGGGTCAAAATACTAACATTAACAGGAGTTTAGAAGAAGTTGATTCCAATCCTCATGGATGACTTTGAGGGGTTCCAGACTTCAGTGGAAGAAGTAACTGCAGATGTAGTAGAAATAGCAAGAGAAATAGAATTAAAAGTGGAGCCTGTAGATGTGACTGAATTGCTGCAACCTCATGATAAAACTTTAATAGATGAGGAGTTGCTTTTCATGGATAGGCCAAAAACGTGTTTTTTTTGAGATGAAATCTACTCCTGGGAAAGATGTTGTGAAGATTATTGAAATGATAATAAAGGACTTAGAATATTACATAAACTTAGTTGATAAAGCGGTGGCAGCATTTGAGACAACAAACTAATTTTGAAAGAATGTCCATTGTGGGTAAAATGTTACCAAGTATCATCACATGCTACACAGAAATTGTTTGTGAAAGGAAGAACCAATAGATATGGTAAACTTCACTGGTCTCTTATTTTAGGAAATTGCCACAGCCACCCCACCTTCAGCAACCACCATGCTGATCAGTCAGCGGCCATCAACATCAAGGCATGACCCTCCACAATGAAAAGATTATGACTTGCTAAAGGCTCAGGTGATGGTTAGCAATTTTTAGCACAAAGTATTTTTATTAAGGTATATGTAGTACATTTTTAAAGACATAATGCTATTGAACACTTAATAGACTACAATATAGTGTAAACATAACTTTTATATGCACTGGAAAACCAAAAAGTTCTTGTGACTTGTTTTATTGTGATATTCGTTTTATTGTTGGCAGTCTGGAACTGAACCTGTAATATCTAGATATATCTGTAGCTACTGAAGATATAAATTAGTAGCTATATAAAGATGAAAAGGAAAACTCCTTAATCAAGAAGATCAATTGTCTTTCTATCTTACATAAAGTATGTTTTTACTCCCTTTGCCTAGAAAACAACTAAGATCATCAGAATCTAAATTTTATTGTGTTCATTGGAGAAGCCTTCCCTCCCTGAAAAACTTGGGAAAATGAAATTCAAAAAAAGATGCAGGGGAAGAGTGGTGAGTGTGGATTTGAAGTACTAAGACTTTACCAAAAGGAAGGACTCTAGGGCCGGCCGAGTGGCGCGTTGGTTAAAAACTGGCTTGGGACGCCAGAGGGCCCTGGTTCGGATCCCACATATGCAGGCCAGTGACACTGCCTGGTACAACTAAGATGCTGAACAACAGCTCAACCTGGAGCTGGGCTGCCATGAGTCGCCGGCAACGGCATAGGCTGCAGCCCCTGTGGCAGTGGGTTGCCAT
>NW_017731406.1:570086-599671 GCF_001890085.2 Hipposideros armiger | reverse complement strand
CTTGGGCCAGTGAAGCAATGTCCTCCACAACTAGACTGAAGAACAAAACGACAGCAACTTGTCTGTTCCCCTTCCCCCAATTCCCCAATTAAAAAAATCTTTAAAAAAAAAAAAAGGAAGGACTCTACTCCATCCTATTGTAAACTATGCAATTATTAAGTGGTTGAATTTGCAGCAAGTCCCCACTCTTCATACAAACTTTTCAGGACCTTTTGCTGAAGTACCAAATTTCCTCAGGTGTAATTAATTTCTTTTGTTGGGAGGATTGCCCCTAATTAAAATGTAAATCTCTTGGGGAATTAAACTCAAAGAAACCTTTGTTCCTAGAGAAATTGGGTTACTAGGCACTTCCCAGCAGGGAGGTGGAATACAGAAAGAAGATGGCAGGACACAGAGGGAAGAGGAAGTGGTAATTTTAAGGGGTAAAAAGGGGGCTTTGGAGAGGGCTAAAAACAAATCGAGAAATTGGGTGGTGAGGGATTTTTAGGATTTTTATTCCTGCAGGCAACAGGAGGCCATGAAGAAAAACTCTAACTTTGTAGCAGAAACCAAATGTTTCCAAAAAGCCAGTGCACTTTGTCCTGGGGGAGAGGGGTGTAGACTGACCATGCAGCCTTGGGAACTGCTTTTAAATTAAATAAGATTAGTTGTTTGTGCATATGTGTTGGGGTTGAGTATTAGGGTGGGTCTGAGTTCCTTAAGGAGTAGCTGAAGTTTTCCATTTCTCCAGATGTGGTTACTTAGTAGCCTAAATTATTTTTGAGGCTGGAGCATTACAATGTTGATTTTTAGCTCTATGTACCTTGTGTTTTGCATGCTAGTGCTAAAAAACAAAATAACTGAGTACATTTTAAAGATCTTATTGGCTTCATTCAATGATTCATTAATCAGGTAGTATCCCATTTAGCAGAGAGAAAAGCACTCCTAGGAGCTGTACAAAATGGAAGACTTTTACAGGCAGAAGAAGGTGAGGCAATGAAGTTATTCTAGCAAAAACAAAATGGATTATTTCAGGCAGTCACTTGGGGTAAGAAACTGAGGGTCCTTATGACTTTGATTAAATTTACTTTTAAATCCTAGCTCTAGAAATCATATCTTTCCCTCTGTCAATGAAAAATATCCAGCCTAAGAGAAAATTTACAAGAGTTTATATGAGGCAAACTGACGACAATTGCTGGGAAGCAAAATCTCAACGGATTGAGAAAATGCTCCAGAAAATGGCCGTTTTGCAACTTATTTTATACATTAGAATCAAAGGAGGAAGGTTACATGAAATCCATTGGTTGTAGATTAAGGGGGTGGGAGAAAGCAAAGCGGGGAAATCTCTGGGATTCAGTAAAAAGTAAAATGGAGAGACATGCACTTCTTTTACATTGGTGGGTACAGCATAATTAATAGTATTTTACAGCACACAGAGATGGTATTTGGGGAACAAGATCATAATGAGGGATTTTGTAGTTTCTTGCTCTGGTGTGGTGGGTTGTGCCCCCTGGGGGGTCTGGAAGAAAAGATTACTCTGATGTTGCAAGGGTATGTTATCTTAGATGCCAAAAGACCACAGACAGGTTTAAGGTAAAGACTGACCTTTGTCTAGGAAGCTTCAGGCCAAGGATGTGACTTCCTGCCAGGCATGGCTCACCTTTGTTAGGAATTTTTATGTTCATGCCATCCTCTGTGGTTAGTTTCAGTCTCCTGATCTTGTCAGGTTTAACATGTGGCCCCTTTTCCATCCACACCTCTCTCTCTATATATATACACCCCTCAGAAACCTAGCCATTTCCCCCAGATAATCAGCAACCCCCAAGGCAGCAGAAGACAATAGCCCAGACCTGACTAATAATAACATGGTTAGGACCTCTGACAGGCTAAAGATAACATCTTGATCTAAGTTACATTTCAGCTTTCTGAGCTCTAAGGTGGATGGCCCCCCTGGCTTCTTTCCCAAAGGATTGGACAGAGGGACTCCAGAAAAGATCTCAGAGCTGTCCTGAAGACCTGAAGAAATGATTCATTACCCTTATCTCACCTCCAATCAATCATCTCCCAACACTACTCCAAACCCCTAACCCATAGTGTCTTGTGATTTTGCTTATATAATCTGTTACCTACATACCATTGGGAAGCCAGGAGTATGAGCACTAGCTTACCTTTGTCTCTGGGTTTGGTGCCAATTCCCTAAATATACCTTTACTTTCTTTGCTGCAAGCTCCTGTTTGTGTCTCGTTTGGCTTTGATGTGCATGGCAAACAAATACCTTTAGTTCTGTAACAGTAAGGCAGAGGTCTATCAGACAGATTACCTCACTAGTGCTAACCAGGCAATTCCAGATTGACTGGTTAAAAAAGTTCCATTCCTGAGAGAGGCTTAAACTGCAAATAGGTTGGGTGTTAAGTCTTATTTTGCTAACCTGGGTTTAGCACAGGTGACTCCACTGTGGGCCTGTCCTCTTTCTTTCTTTCTTTCTTCCTTTCTTCCTTCCTTTCCTTCCTTTCCTTCTTTCTTTTCTTTTCTTTCTTTCTTCTTTTCTTTCTTTCTCTTTTTTCTTTCCTTTCCTTTCCTTTCTTTTTTTTCTTTCTTTCTTTCTTTTCTTTCTTCACTAATATGGGAAAGTGTTACCAACTGTAACCCAGATGTTCATTGACTTGCTAACTTCCAACTGTGTAGAAGCAAGGTCTCAGCCTTACAACCCACAAATGTTCCCCCAGTTTCCAAGAGTCTCCGGAGGAGTGCTTTCACATGAACCTACAAACCAGTCTGTCAGTTACTTTCATGAGTAGGGTCTTCTATATTCTTCTTCTCTGACCCTTACTTGTTTGTATCCATTGCTCGTAAAATATCCTGGTGTGACCTCACTGCTGTTACAGACCATAATGATAAAGGGGAGCAGAATATGCCATCCCAAAATATGCCTCTTTGGCATAAAGATTATTTTGAGCTGATTATGTTTGAGGAAAGCAGATGAAGCAGCGTTTCTGAAGCCACAGAAGTTACCCTTTTGTAAGAGACATTTACATTTATAAAGGAAATCTCCATTTGTAATTTTCTCCCTCTGCACCAGAAAGAGAAGGTTGACTCTAAATAATCAAGAGAATTTTATCAATGGAGAAGGCACCAACTTAAATTTGCATAACAAATCTTACCCTTGTTTACTGTGCTTTTCCTGGTAACCCCCCATAACTGTCCTCTCCCCACCCATAACATCTTTCTTTTGTCTTTAGCTCAACATGGTATTTAAGGTGGTGGCTTGGGCCATCTCTGGGAGTTTACACATTTTTCCCTGGGTATCTTCTAAGTATAAATGAGGTAAACATGTTAATAAACTTATTTGTTTTTCTCTTGTTAATCTGTCTTTTGTCACCTGGGGTCTTAGCCAAAGACTCAAAAGTAGAGTGAAAATTATTTTTTCTCCCTAGAAAGATAAGGCCATCATCTATATCAAAGATGTTGCCTCTGGGTAGCAGGATTGTTTTGTTCCTCAGCTTCTCACTTTAACCTACTCTATATATAGGAGCACTGAGCCCAGACAAAGGACTCACTGTAGATGGAGCTCATTTCTAGTCTCCCTCAGTCCCCCTCTCCCAACCAAAACTTTTTCTTTCCTCACCTAGTTGCAAACCAAAAGCTCCAGCACATGTGACTAGAAACCATTCCCTTTATTTTTGTGAAGGGTAGCAGAATATGTCACCCCAAAATATGCCACTTTGGCACATGGATTATTTTGAATTAAAGGTACTCAAGAAACAGCTGGATAAGAAGGATACTCCACCCTCCTTTGTCCTCCTGAAAGCAGGAGATCAATCTCCCATGGAAAGTTACCCTCCCTGTAACAGGAAAATAGAAAGCATCCTTATCACCAAAGATAGGGAAAATAGGGCCTTAGCAGGCTGTATAAACAAACCTGTTCCCTCTTCACCATTTATTACCCATAGTCCAAACTCCTTTGTCATGTCAATTCTTCACAAATGTATTATTTCCTCATCTGTAAAGTTTCTTGCTCTGGTGACTTCTTTGAGTCTTCATTCTCTTGTGAGGACTCCCAAGTACATGTAAAAATTCAATAAAATTTGTATGCTTTTCTTCTGTTAATCTGTTTAATTCTTAGGCCCAGCCAGAGACCAAAATGGGTAGAGGAAAATTTTTCCTCCCTTACATTGGCAAAAAGTGGGTGGTACCCGTATGCATGGTAGGTGTGAATGAAGGTGTGATGGACTCTGAAGGAGAAGTGAAGATGCCAGCAAATAGGAACCACCTGTTTCTTTGATTGTCTGAGCTATTCCAAATAACCAATTGACTGTGATAATTCACAGGCCCTCCACCTCAGCAGGGGAACACCTTCCACATATTTATCTACAGTTGGGTAACACAGGTTTACCAGGGAGAAGGTAGTCAGGAAACACCAGCATTTTCACTTTCCTTTGGTATGTTGCCTAAAGTAGCTCATAGGTCTTCTGTGACTTTCTGTGCCCTCCTCCCCAAATGTTGGAAATCTTCTTTGTTGAACTGAAAGATAGAGGCAAAATTATGATCAATTTTCAGAGGTTTTGGAAGATTTGAAAAGATTCCAATATCTCTTAGGCTTTCTAGATGAGCACAGTGGGGCCCAGAGTTTTTCCTATCTTCTTTATCAATATTAAAATATCCTCTAGAAATCATGGGGTCCATGTATCACAATAGAGGCACATAGTAGGTACTCAATAAATATATGTTGAACCCAATTGAATTGGAGATTGGCATTTTATCTCTGGTTGCTTTTGTTTCAGGATGTGCATCAAAACAATTCATCAGTTCAGGGTATGAATACTATGGATGTGAATTAGGAATCCGATGTAATCCCGGATTACATCGTTCTGAAGAATTCCACCGTTGCTGAAGAATGGAAACGTGGATCCCCACAGGCAAGGTTTAAGTAGTAGTAGTCTTATTGCAAAAGCGTAAGAGAAAAAAGCGCAAGAGAAAAGTGCGGATGTGCAGAGAGTGGGGATTTGATGGAAATGCCCCGTGGGCTGGGCTGTGCTAGGAACTATAATAACTCTGACTCAAAGATGATTGGTCTTCTATACCTGGGCAGTCAATCTTGGCGGACTCTGCAAGCTGATTGGCTCCCTTCCCCTACGCCTGGGCTGATAATTTTGGTGGGCTTTTCAGCTTGAATGTCTTTGTTACAAGCTGAATGGCCCTCCTCCCCCCACACTGGTTCTTTGGCAGGTCCTGCAGTTTGAATCTATTAGCTAGCTATTAAAGTTAGTTCATCTGGCTTTGTTGTGGCTTCTGCCTTAATTCCTCTCTACCATGGCCATTTTACTGACTGCCTATAATTTTTCTATCTCAGATGCATCTATTCCATTTGCCTAACAATTGAACGTGTTAAAGCCATAGACTTGCCCAAGGCAATATCACAGAAATGCTATTGGAACATGGAAGATTATATTGTGTTCTCTGTGTATATTCCGTGGTTTTGGAGGTGGTTCTTTGGTAGATGATAGAAGCAGAGGATGCTATTTGTAACATTTCTTTTAACTCTGTCACCAGAGGGTGTGGATGCTTCAAATCACTGATGGAGATATTGAGTCAATCAATCTCTACTTTCCAAGTGATTTCAAGACTGACTGATGTATTACGTTGCTTTTAATTTGTAAAGGAAAAACTACACAGAAGAGGCAATTCCTGTCCACCTGGTAAAATAAAGAAACAAAAATAAAAGTCTCTTAAAATCATAAGAACTTTTAAAGGGATTCCGTACCAAACCACCATCATCCCTCCCACCCCCCCAAAAAGCCATAAATTCAGGAAATCACTATTTTTTAATGTAGTCAAGTTCGTATAGCCAAAGCAATTGAGTAGGAGGAATAAACAAGGATGTTGGTAGCGATACTCACAGGTTAAGTAAAAACTTACAGAGCTAGACCCCAAATGGAATGATTATGGATCAAGAATAACTAAATGTGTGAGAATGGAAGAAAAGCTTTAAAATGCTGAAATCTCAGTAAAGGTTTAGGTAAGAAGATTGAATCCAAAGTATTAACACCTACTAAAAAAGATAATAAAGTCGTGTGCACTAACCTAGAAACTAGGAAATCAAGGTTTTACTAACACTGTCTCCTGAATGGGAGAGAAGCCGTTTCCAATTTTTAGAAAATGAAGAAAAAAATTTAAAAAGATAAAAGGGGCATCATATGGATGCCTCATGACTATACTACTTAATTGGGAGAAACATGGAAAGCAAAGCCTAACTGAAGGGGAACAGCTAAGAAATGGCTGTTATTGATTTAATTTTCATAACTAATCCTATTGCTGATAAGGTAACAAACTTAAGGAAACAAAATCTTGTGGGAGAAAATGTCATAAAGAAACAAAATCTTGTGGGAGAAAATGCTGTGAAGGATGTCAGGGAGAAATGGGTGGAATTACCTGTCATGCCTCTTAGGGAAGAGCGCAACTTTACAAATGCAACACGAGAGACAAGCAATGCCATGCAAAAATGTTTTTTGTAAATAAATATAATGAATGGAAAAAAAATGATTGGACCATTGTTTCATTGCAAGCCAAAATGTAGCCCTGCTGTGAACAGAAAAAGAGTGAATCTGGGCTCCTGGGGAGCTGGATAGCTGATTAGACCCTGGAGGATGGCTCCAGTAAATATTACTTGAGCCCTGGGGCAATGTCCTAGGCTCTTTACCTACATTAGCTCATCTTACTTTTGACAACTACTAATAAAGTGATAGATTAGGGACCCGCCCAAGTTCCCACAGCTAGTAAGTGGCAGAGCTGGAATTCAGCTCAAGTTGTTCTGATCAGAAAGCCTGTGTTCTTTTCATTAAACTGTGATCTAGCTACAAAGCACAAGATCATCCTTTGAATATATTCAGTACAAAGTGCAGTCTTCAGAAGGTTTACATTTCTCAGCTCCACAATCACAATGCTATTAAGGACAAGAGGTGTGGTAGGGGTTCAGAACGAGTTGCCCCAAGATGTACAACTCTGGCATGTGGACTATTTGGAGCTGAAAATGATCAAGGCCCAGAAGGCTCAGGAAGAGCCTTTGACCTTCCTCCTAACGGCCTAAAAGATTATAATAGAAGGCCTGTTATAACAGGAAGGAGTTATCACCATATATAACCATAGTTTAATCTGCAGTAGGTGTGGTAGACAGGGAGAAACCTAATAAGGCCCTTTGATCAAAGTCCTTTCTGTGTGCCTTTGTTTCAAGATGTCTCAGCAAATATTTGTTTACTAAACATTAACTCTTTTCATCTCCCTGTGAATTGCCTTATTTCCCTTTGAAGTCCCAGACCCCTACTTCCCTCTCCTTAGTCCAGCATGACATATATACCTCATTTTGCCTTACTGTCTTTGGAATTTTCATGCTTATATGAATTCTCCATATGAATGCATTAACATTTGATTTCTCCTGTTAATCTGCCTTATGTCATTTTAATTATTTCACCAGGCATAAGAACCAAGAGGGGAAGGGGAGTTATCCTCCTCCACAATGTGTTAGGAATGCCTCAAATCTGAAAACAAAACACTGAAAAGTAATTAATAAACTCTTATTTATTTAGGAGAAAGGATAAGTCTAGGGCTGGACATAAAGAAAGCAAAATATTCTATCCCCAAATACACAATAGTTCAATAAATGATAGAGATGTAATGTTCTTAATTGCTAAAATAGACAGAAGAAAAAAACTGGTTTTAATATAGAACATTACAAAGAATATCATTATAAAGAAGGTTTCTGTATAACAAAGTGATTTTCAATTTACATAGAGTGGTTCAAGTTAATTTCATGTGATAATGAGAAATTGTCTATAATAAGTACTCCTGTACAATAAATGTTTTTTCTACTCCTTAAATTTATATTATCTTTTGCAAAGAAGAGTTGATATTGTGTTTGCATACTGTAATTTGTTGAGTTGACATATATAAAACACTATCCCTTCCACTCATCTCCCACACTTCCAACAGCCTTATAACTGGTTTCTTTGGCTCCAGTCTAGACCTTCTTAGTTATGCCCTTCATACTGCTGCCAGAATAAAAAACACAAATGTGTAAAACACAAATCTGACAATGTCAGTTCTTTGCTTAGAAGTTGTCAATGACACCCCATTGCTGGAGCCTGCCTTTCCAGACTCATCTCTAGTCGTTCCCCTCAAGCACTCTTCACTTTAACTGTACCAAATTACTCAGCGTTCCCAAAGGGAGGAAGCTGCACTACCTTTGTGCATGCTCTTCTCCATGTCCAAAATGTCTTTTCCCAACATTTTTTAACTTGACAATGCCATCTTCCCATTAGTACAAATGACATGTCCCTGGTGAAACTTTCCAGAGCCCATCAAACAGAATTATCATTAATTCTTATGCATTTTCAGATTAATATTTCCAAAATCTAGATGTGTCTTATCATCAGTATGCATATTTATTATGGTGGCGATTCCCCACCCACTGAAAATCTGTTATTGATTAGATAGTACATCGAAGAATTAAAGAACTATTACAGTTGTTCCCTCTTTTTTTTTTTTTTGCCATAGCGCTAGCATTCATTCATTTAACAGCTCTTTAAGTGCCTATGAAGTACCAGACCCTATGCACAGTGCTGGGAATACAATTGTGGAAAACATAGACATGGTCACATTTTTAGTACGTTCTTGTTGGGGAGACAGTCAAACAAAACAAAACAACAGGTAAGCCTCAAGTTAATTAACAAATAAAGTAATGGCATTTTGCGGTGTGTTACAAAGTAAAGGAACAAGGTGTTCTGGAAGTGCATCGTTTTGGAAGTGTTTATTGTGGTTGTGTCAGGTACAACCTCTCTCCTTCCCTACATTGGGCATATCACTAGACTACATTTCCTGAGCCTCTTGTACCTAGATGGGGTCATGTGACTAGTTTTTGCCAATGGATTGTGAGCGGGGGCCACACATGTCACGGCTTGGCTGAGGCTGTTAAAAACAGGTGAACCTTTTCTACATTCTCTCTCCTCTCTGTCACCCAGCCAGAAGCAGAGGATGGAGTGGAGGACTCTGACACACTAGGGATGGCAAACCACAACATGGGAGGAGTCTGGGGTCCTGAATGGCTGTGTAGAAGGCTCCTCACTCATCATCTAATTGGACTATGTGGTGAATGAGAACTATACCTTCGTTCTGTGTAGTCACTCAGATATTGTGTTGCGGGGGACCCAGACAAAGAGACAGGACACCAAGGCGTGGGAAGCAACTTTTACTAATGTCGGCATTGGCTCAGCGGATTCACATCAAGAGGCTGAGCCCTGACCCGGGCGGGACTCGGGGCTATATACCCCAAGGTCTCCGGGTTAGCAGCTAAGGTTCCTTATTAGGACATGCGGCCTTGTGCCAGTTCCTGACTGGCTCCCAGGTGAGGTAGGAATTCGGAAATGTTAAACGCGGAGGTCTTGCTGACCATGCAGTCCAGGAATGTGTTTGTCTGAAGCCTGCGTGAAATCCTTAGTGACCACATGGTCTGGGAAGGCCTTTGTCTAGGGCCCACTGCCACAATTGGACTCCATTGTTGAAACAGTTAGGCTGCCTTGACTTATAGGGTGATAATAGCATCTCTTGGGCCAGCGTCAACAAGGATTTGAGACGGTAGTATGAGTAACTCAGAAAGCATTTATTTCCTCTTGGGAGCTGTCACAAAGAATCTTAATCCCACAATTTAGGAATTGCCCTGTAGGTGACTCAGCTCTCCCCATCGTACGCCCAATGTTCTATCAAGGATGTGACAGTAACAACCAACCAACCAAAGCAAAAGAGCCCTGACCTGCCCCAGAGCAGAGCTTAGTAGTTAGGTGACCAAACTTTCTAAGTGTCTTTTGTCCTTATGATGTATAGTTAGATAATTATTGCTATCAACACTTTTTACAGTGCTTTAATCATTCTTGTAACTACTAAATGGTATCATATGTCAATTGGAAACTTGAAGCAAAACAAGATGAAAGATTTGACCTCTAGCTTGGTGTGATGACCCATTTGAACACACACTGCTACAACGGGAACTAGGATGTGGAGAAAGACACATTCTATCTGTCAATTAATTAAGCTCATGGTTTTTCAGTCGTCGTGGTTCATGACATACAGGCTAATTTGGCCAAGCATTACCAATTATAAAGGAACATTTGCTGAGACTGGGGCAGAGATAATGTGGTTGCCTCCAAGTTGAACCACACATGTTCTAGAAATAAAGAACCCAGAATATTACCTTTATCCCACTTTGTCTAGGCTGGGTGATTTCTGCTAGATGAGAAATAAAGAGTAATAATTTCATTAAGTACCTATGTACCTACTGGGACATGTTAAAATAAAATGGGCAAGTTTAATGAATTTAATGAATAATGTTTAATTTAACTTCTGAGAATATGGATGGGAGTGATGTGGGCTTAAAGTAAATAGGAAGGCCATGGGGACTATTACTGAGAAAGAGGCTCAAACAGCTTCAAAACTTTCAAATTCCTAGTGTCACTGAGGACATAATATTTAGAAACTTCATTAAAAACTCTCAGAATGAACATCTGTAAGGATGATGAAAAATTGATGAAGGGAGATCTGATTGTGTTTTATGCATTACTTTCCTTGGGAATAATGTGCTGTTGGAATGCTCTAGGAACATACCAAAAGAATGCCAAGCACTGTGGACTGCCTGCAGCTGATAGGGAAAAGACATGAACTGGCAGTCGCACTGGACAGGGTGTCCATGGCTCTAATCTGCAAAGGAGAGAGCAGTTGACAGATTCTTCTAGGCACTTGGATACACTTACTCAAAAGACCGAATTTCTAATGGACTCAATATGCAAGCATTACAAGTCCTACCCTGGTCGTTCTAGACATCTAAATCAAAGGCTACAAATTGCTGAATAACAGCTTGAAAGCAGAAATAAAAGACACGTGTCTGAATTGGCTAAATCAGTTACTGCAATGTGACCATGGACATATTACTCAACCTCTCTGAGCTTCCCTTTCCTTATCTGTGAAATGGGGATAAAGACACCGACTTGGTGAGTATTAAATGAAATGATATATGAATAGCATTTACTTAGCATCATGAGTAGCACATTTCAAGAGTTCAATAAATGGCAGATATTAATCATACTGCCTTCTAAAATGAACTTCCTCCACTCCCCCTCTCCACCCTCCCCTGCATTCTCATAATACGCACAGAATACACTAGGGTAACTGTAGCAAACAGGCTAAGTAGGAGTATTGTGAAGTGTACCCACAAAGTTAACTTACAGCGATTTCAAAATATTTTAAACCAATGCCAGAAAGGAAAACAGACATATTACTAATTATGATGCGATAAGATTTTGTTGACAAATAAATTGTCTTCTTTCATGAAAGGTAAACCTGTCATCTTTGGTCTTGAAAAAAATCACAGAAGTGATTAAAAACCTCAGAGAATTAGTGGAGTTATTTAAATTAGATTCCATAACTCTATATTTCATAATTATGAGAAGCTGCTTATTCAAAGTTATGTGTAATGGCATGATTGTGGAATTTCCTTGCTAATAAGGATAAAATACTAATAAAAAATTCATTTTTCATCAGTTCCATGGTGCTTATCATAGTAACCAATCTCAGTGACATTATTTCGTTAATACTAATTGAAAGGGGAGCAAGCTTTTACAGTTTGGGTTTAAATTATGTGGGGAGTTTAAAAATAAGAGCTGTAAAAAAACCCCAAAAACTTATTTTCTGTTTGTCACTACTGTATGAGCTATTTCAATAATTTTTCATTGGCAGACCCTGCATGGGATAGATTGAACATTTCTTGCACACCACTTCAAATCCTCTGGTTTCATCATCTACCCAGTCACACCTGGGAGACTGGGTAGGCTTTGACCAGTTTCAATGCAAGGGGCCACCGGGCAGAGTGCCCTGTCTTTGGCCAACCACAAATGACCCTCTCTTCTGGGCCCAGGGCTTCTCTGATTCCTTCCCAAGGGATGTTCCAAGAAGCCATTTGGGATTCAAGCAGGAGCAACCTGGAAGCAGGGTGGGGAAAGTTAATGCCCTGTAGGCAAACTTTAGCCAATGGGAAATAGAGCTGATGGTTAAATGCTTTTCCTTTTTAGATGGATGGTCTTGGATTACATTTTATGAGGTAAATTGGATGCTCCTATATGATTGAACACTCATAGTGGTGGCCCACCTGACAATGCATCCTTGAATTGGTTCTCCTTTCTTCCCATTTCATGCTCCTTGTCTCTTATTCCTGGTTTATCCCATAGACCAACAACAAATGCTTAGGAGTGGGCTCCTGGAGCCCTGGGTTGAAGGTTGCTGGTACTCAATGAGAAAGAATCCATGATCCATATGAATCTTTATCCCACTGAGTGTTTTCCATCCCTGATTTAGGGGTTTCAGGTTGCCATCTAAGGGATTTCCTCCCCACTGAAATCTATCCAGTCCAAGAAGATCTTAATATATGTTTGACATCTTGACAAACCCTAGCAGGTTCATCATCACAAAAACCCAAGTCAGATGTGTTTTCTCAAAAAAGTGTCTTGCGAAAATTAAAGTCACCTTCAGGGAGCATGACTTACTATAGAAATCATATCTCATTCGCTACTCTGAAGTTTCTTCCAAGTTCTAGCCCAGAAAACCCCAGAAGAGTTAGAGCGTTACTAAATGAATTTTAGTATAAAGCTATGTGTGTGTGTCAGTGACTTTTTTTTAATCATCTTTTGGGTGAGTTATACTATTAATCTGATTTAGTCATTAGAACAGCTGAAAATTTAGATGAATTATTTTACATCTGGTATCTTTTAATACATGAACACCCCCTAAAGCTCAGAGAAAATCAGGAAATGCAATCAAACTTGAGTTACATCAAATTATATTCTTTCTGACTACCTCAACATATATCACTTGGATCAAAGAGGATACAAGTGACACAATTACAAGCCTATAGTTCTATAAGTATTTTAGATATTCCCCCCACAAATCATCTTTATTGAAAATTTAAATATTGGGAAAATTTGCAGTGCAGATGGAAGATGTAGCAATCTTTGAGTGAAGCCTTCTTGCCTCTTAAGAGCTGATCTAAATGTTTCCTCATATCTTTAAATTTCACTAGCAATTTTGATACAAGTTTCATGTAGGGAGGCAGTAGTCTCTCTCTGCACAATTCATAACATGTTTACTGCTTTTTTTTCCTTTCTGATGGACATGTCTACACTGCAAGAGACTTAAGATCCTGCGTATTTGAAAATTAAAGAACAGCAGCAAAGGGCCAGATGCTGTAGTTATAAAAGTTGCAAAAGTATCATAAACACCAGGTGTGCCATATAAATGCGCAGGTTTTTTTACTCTGACACACTATTATCATATGGTTCGAACATCTGTTCATTCCTGTCCAGGCTTCCCACAGACAGCATTTATTAAAATCAAATGTGCACTAGCTTTCACTTATGTGCCTTGAGCAGGAAGTGCCACAGTGGCCTTGTTATGGAGTATAAGTGAGCTGATAAAAATTGATTTTTATCAGTAAACTCATAATTATCCTTATAAGCCAATATGGTATTGCCTGTCTTTGGTATGCCTTTTACTTGTTAATTACTCTGTGGTTTCTATGACAGTGGGGCCAGTACAAAAAAATTGTACATGAATTCCAAATAATTAGAGGATGAGAGGAGAGGCCAGTAGAGCTTTTTGAAGAGTCTACGTTAGAGAATACTATTTAAAGAAATGTTGTTTTCTTCTTATTTTCAACTAGAGGACATATTAGAAAGTAGGAATGAATATAAACAAATAAATATTATAATAAAAGTATTAAAAAGCCTCGAAGGCCTATATTATAAAATTATATAATAGAAGCAGCCAACAAAGTATAGAGGGATTAACACTGGCCTGAAAATCAAGACTCTTATGTTCTGGGTCTTAATCTACCCCTACCACTTTTCAGACCTTCGTTTTCTCATCTGGAAAATGAGGAGAATGGAAAACATGTACTATGTTCCCTTCTGGTTTTGATGATTTATGATTCTAATGATAAAAACCTTTCAATGACAGAGATTTCTTTTCTATAGCCCTTGATTTTATATATTCTCCTGTTTTTTTATTATTGATTGTTAAGGACCGCCTGTTTCTGTCCTTACCCCTGCAAAATTCATGTTGAAACTCTAACCCCAAATAGGATGGGATTAGGAGGTGAGGCCTTTAGGAGGCAATTAGATCATAAGGATGACTTCCTCATTACGGGATTAGTGTCCTTGTAAATGGGAGAAGAGAGCCAGCTCTCTCTCTTTCTGTCATGTGAGGTCAAAAGAAGAAGTTGGGGACAGTCTGCAACACTGAGGGAAGAGGGCCCACACCAGAACGCGACTGTGATAGCACCCCGATCATGGACTCCCATCCTCCAGAAATGTAAGAAATAAATTTCTATGGTTAAAAACTACCCAGTTTATGGTACTTTATTATAGCAGCCTAAGACAATTATTTTCCTCTAACTTAATAGGAAATTCCCACATTGTGTCTGAATTATTACAAACACCAAACAAGGAGATTTCAAATCAATGCGTGTTTTGACTTAGTTAAAAAAAATGACTTAAAAGTTTAATGAGAAACTATGGACTATCAAGCAAATGTTGGAAGAATTGGCTATCGATTTGAATAGGAAATCAGAACCTCTGTCTACCTCATATCATATACAAAAACAAATTCCAGATGAAGACTCTAAACGATACACATATGTAGTGGACACTATGAAGTACTGCTGAAACAGGGCCCGGTTGGGACACTCACAAAGGAGGCCTTGCAGTGTCCCTGGCCTCGCCTCTTCCTGCCCTAGAGCTTAATAATTGATCAACCCCCTCCCTGTGGTTTAAGCTTAGAATGTCCCCTGTCCCAGTTCCTGAGCTTAGGATGTCCCCTGTCCCAGTCCCCTGCTTTAGATAATTACCCTGAAACTTATGCTTGCTTACTAGTTACAATGCCCCCTGTGCTTGCAGTCTTCATGGCCTAGTGTTATTTCCAGGTTACTGTCATCACTGCTCCTGGGTTGGTGACCACATTGGAGAACCACATCGCCAGAGGGAAGGCTCCATGCAGAACGCTGGAACCATCACTTAACCTTTGGGGAATGCCCAGATTTTCCCTTAAATATCCCAGGCTAGTCTGAAAATGTTAAGGCAGTTTTTGGAGGTGTTAACATGCTGCCTTCTCAGACCACCGGTGCTCTGATAATCAATGCTTATTCTATGACCCAACTCCTGTGTTGGGTCTATTGGCTGAGCGGCGCAGGCAGCACGAGCCCTGGACTCGTTTGGCCTCTGGTTTCACTGCCAAGATGTCTCTTCAATGAAGGACTCACTGTTCTAGCTGCTGAGTGCTGTCAGTAGGTAGTCTTCAGATGCCTGTCCCCTTAGTAATTACCTCAGCTGCAAAGAGCTGTCTCACCCAGGGTCACACCTCCTCTCAGGGCAGCCCATATCCACTGACTGAAGAAAGGCAGGAATATACTGGCCTGGTCATCTCAGCCCAGGTCCAGAAAATTTTGAAGGGCCATGCTAGCCCCAGAGCTGCCCATGAGGTAGGCTGACATTGCTTTTGGCCCACATGGTAGCTTAGCTTCTTCCTCTAACCACTTCTTTATCCTTGCCCTCCATTGTCCACAAGTGTTGGTCCCAAGAACATTCCCTAATAAATATCCAGAAGGCTAAATTCTGTCTCAGATGCTGTACCCCAGGGAACTGAGCCTGTGATAATATATTTGAAGAAAATATAAAAGAACATCTATTTTTAAAATAATCCTGAGTGTGGGAAAGTCTTTCTTAAACAGAACATAAAAGCCAGAAGCCATAAAGAAAGAAATGGAAAGATGTGACTACATGAAAATTAAAAAATTTCTTTCTGTATTATTATGAAAGGCATCCTAAACAAAGTTAAGAAACAGGCAATGGATTTGGAGAAAATATTTTTAATATACATAATAGACAAAAAGTTCATATCCACACTATATAAAGAACTCCTACAAATCATTAAGAAGGCAATCGTTTCTCAAAAGGCTAATGTACATGAGGAGGAAATTCAAGGAGAGGAGATGTCGCCAATAAAATAGCCTTATGTGAAATCAAGAAGCCTTACTTGAAATCAAAGGAATGCAAATAGAAAGAATAAGCTAACTTGTCAAATGAAAAAGATTGGTAATATATACAACTGGCAAGTAAGTGGAGTGGGGGGGATAGGCACTTGATATTTGTAGAATGTAATATTTTCGAAGGACATTGGCAATACTCTATCAACATTTTAAATATGCATATCCTTTGATCTAGCAATTCTTTTTAGGAATACAGAAATATTACATATACACATAAAAATATTTATACAAGGAAGGTTACAGAAGAATTATTATTATTATTATTTTTTTTTTTTTTAGCTGAGCCATCCCGCCACCTGTTGGCAGCTCACGGCTGCTCAGCTCGGGCTGACTCGAACCACTGTTGCTCAGAGCTCAAACTCTTGAGCGAGCTCTTAACCAACTGAGCCACTCAGCCCGCCCAGAAGAATTATTTTTAGAAAAGGAATTTGAAACAAACATCCAAAAAAGGGGGCATATGTTTAAAAACATTGTGAGTCCATACTATTAAACGCCATCAGGTGCTAAAAAGAATGAAGTTGATCCCCATGTATTGGCATAGAGGGATATTTGTAATTAGAAAGAGACATAACAGGAAGAGAGGCTTTAGAAAAATGTGATATATTTGTAAACACATAGGAATATTTCTGGAAAGAAATGCTCACTAAGGGAGGGGCATTGGGAGTAGTGCTAAAGGAAAGGGGACATTTACTTTTACTCTAGACACCTCTAAATCACTCAATACTCTTACATGGAGCTTGTATTACTTTTATGATGAAAGCAATTTGAAAGTTAATAAAATATACTAGATGAACAAGCTTTGACACTTTTCATGGATCTGTAATACTTCATTACTACTACTGCTATTACTACTACTAGTAGCGATAGTCACTGGGAATTTCCTTTAGTCCAAATACTCCATACTGTAGTCTATAGAATTCTATTTTTCTGGAAATGGTCTAATTTACATGACCTAATAACACTCCATCCTAATCCTTTTTATGCAAGTATTTTGAAAACCAATTATGAGAAGTGGGCTGCTGAACCTTATAGGAAATAACTCATATTTTACAATTTCTGGATTTAAGTCCACAGGATTCTCTTTATCTTCCACCCACCCCCCACCCCCAACCCCTGGAGCTATGGTCATCTAAAAGTGAATAAAATACCTCAAAGATGGCAATGAGCTCTGAAAAGTGGAAAGCAGAGCTTTAGATGATGAGAACATCCCCGAAGCCATTTCTTCCCAGCATAAAGTGAAGTAGGAATTTGGAAATACCAAGGGTGAAGTGGGGATGAGCAAATAGCTCTGTGCTGTGTGAACCGGTTTCAAGAAAGTCAGTGTTGGAAGGTGAGATTTATACCTTCACCCTTTGCTCTCTGATGCCAAGGTAAATCCTTCACCCTCCAATAAAAACCCCTGCTCCTTTGATGTTCTTGCCCTCTGCCTGTGCCACAATCAGTTCCTCTTCCGGTCCCTCACTCTGACTCTCTGCTCACTGTCTCACATTCAGTGAAGACATTGCTTTCTATCCTTACAGAATTAGCTGTCATCTGGAGATTCAGGGTTTGTATGGAAAAGTCATCCAATTTCAGCTCAGGGGGTCCCAAATTAGTTTACACACTAGAAACATCTGTGAGAGTTTTGTTTGTTTTTTTAAGTACATATGCCCCGAGTTCAACCTACTATATCAGAATCTCTTAAAATGGGGGCCCTAGCTTCTGTAACTTCTAAAACCACAGATGATTCTGATACACAATCAGAACTGTGAATCTCTTGCAGCCTTGCACTTTGCTTCTACGCCTATCTCTACATTCAACTTCCATGGCTACACAGTAGACATTTTCATTACATTACAATTTAGCACCCAGTACCAATGTATGGCTTTTTCCCTCACAGCAAGCAATTCTTTGAAACTAGCTGGGTGTTCTACAGTTTCACTCAATTCTGACATTGTCTACCCAGAGATAGCATCAGGTTTCACAGATTCAGGGCTCAGTCCCAAAAGACTGCCCCACTTCGGATGCCAATCACAATACTAGGCTGTCACCCATGCTTCTGACCAACTGGCTATAGATTAGAGGTTCCCATGACCCCCTCCTTGGATTCAATTAATTTGCCAGAGCCACTCACAGGACTCAAGACAGCAGTTGTCAGGAAAGAGCCAGGAGGGCAGTTTCCAGGCTCTCAGCCTCACGTGGAAAGGTACTGGCTTGGATAGTAGATGGCCATCAGCTGTAACCAGTTGGCCATTAGCTACCATTGTTTTGCATATAACTGCCGGGGCTGCGTTCGTAAGTGCAGTTGTCGCAGATGGTGCAGATCCTGTGGATCCTACTTCCTGTGTCTTGCCCGGCACCAGCCAGACTGTGGTGCAGGAAGACATCTTGCTGGGCTATTGACAAATATTTTCTTCTTGTGTCTTGACCAGCCATCATCGAGAATATAACATAGTGGTATGAACCCCCTATCTGTGGCTCCGTTGTTGTTCCTTTTCGGCCTCACCGAATTCTCTGTTCATCTGCCGGGGGCTGAGCCCCAGCATGACACCAGTGTACTCACCAGATTACCTGTTTATTATGAAGACTATTAAAGAATAGGAATCAACAGCCAGATGAAGGGATATATAGGACTAAGTCTTGAACACAGGAGCATCTGTCCCTGTGGAGTTTGAGGTTCTGCATGGGACACATGGATGTGTTCTGGTTCATTAACCTGGAAGCTCTCCAAAGTCTGTCCTTTGGGGTTTTATGGAGGCTTCATTACAGAGGCATAATGGATTCAATCATTAGCCATTGGAGATTGATTCAACCTGCAGGCCTCACCTCTCTCTGGAAATCAGCAATGGGACCAAAAGTTCCAATGGGCTAATCATGGTTTGTTCCCCTGGCACCCCTCATCCATTTTTAGGGATTTCCAAAAGTCTCCTCATTAGCATAAACTCAGTTGTTGTGGAAAGGAGCTTGTTATAAATAAGAAGCTCTGAACTGAAGACAAAAGACTATAACAAAAGATGCTCCCATTGTTCTGTTTGCTTAGGAAAGAAATACCAAGAGTTGGGAACTGTGAGCTAGGAAACTTGGACTAAAGACCAAAGGATATATTTATCATAAATCACAATATCACACATACTTTGAACCACACCACCTAAGAAACCTTACACTCCTAGAATTCATTCTCTGGTTATAACCTCCAAAGTTTGCACCTTCTGCAATTCCATTGCAGTTGCTCTTTTCTATAGTGAGACATTCATGATGTTGACAACTTCAATTTCCTTCAGTCTATTTGCCTCTTACTGGCCTCTTAAAAACTCAAGTAAGGGCCGGCTGAGTGGCACATTGGTTAGGAGTTGGTTTGGGATGCCAGCTCTGAGCAGCGGGGCCCCGGTTCGGATCCCACATGAGGGCCAGTGATGCTGCCCTCTACAGCTAAGATGGTGAACAACAGCTCGACCTGGAGCTGGGCTGCTGTGAGTCACCGGCAACGGCGTAGGCTGTAGTGGGGCTGCAGTGGGCTGCTGTGAGCTACCGTGAGTGGCTGGCAGCCAGCGTGAGCTGCCATGAGCTGTGGTGAGCGGCCGTCCAATGGTAGGCGAGCGATCTGCCTCAGCCAGGAAAAGCACAATGATAATACCAACATGGGCCAGTGAAGCGACGTCCTCCACAACTAGGCTGAAGAACAAAAGGACAGCAACTTCTCTGTTCCCTTCCCTGATTCCCCAATGCTATTCCCCTCCCCCAATTCCCCAATAAAATCTTTAAAAAACAAAAACAAAAAAACCCTCATGTAAGCTGTCCCTTCTGCTGTAGCAGCCCAGCAAAACTCCAGCCCTCAGGCGTTCCAAATTATCTTCACTTCCTGCCTTTGCCCAATCCAATTCATTCTCCACACTGCAGCCTGAGTACCCATAAATTTTTCAAATGCAAATTAGATCACACAACCACCCCACCCCAACGTGCAGCTTGCCTTGCTTAAGCGTTTAACTGGCTCCCCATGGTTCTTAAGATAAAGTCCAAACTCCATAACCTGGCATACAAGACCAGCTAAAACTTGCGATCTTTGTACATTACTGGTCTGATCTCCTACTTCTCCTCTTCATTTACACTTAGATATTTGTACTTTTGCCCACACTCATCATGATGTTTCTTATTAATGAGTGTGTCCTCCCTGCCTGCCTGGAATGTCCCTAACCCTTCTTTGGAAGCCTAACTCCTATTTATTCTTTAAAGATTCATCTCAGGAGGTGACACCACCCTGATTGTCAAAGGTGACATAATTTCTGAAACTCAAATTCTCTTATTTGGGAGAGGGGGAAGTTCTTAAAATTTTAAATTTTCTTTAGTTTTCCATTGCAGTAAAAACTTAACATGAGATCTACCCTGTTAACTTTTTTTTTTTTAAGATTTTTATTGGAGAATTGGGGGGATGGGAACAGTGCTGGGGAATTGGGGGAAGGGGAACAGACAAGTTGCTGTCATTTTGCTCTTCAGTCTAGTTGTGGAGGACGTTGCTTCACTGGCCCAAGTTGGCACCATCATTGCGCTCTTCCCGGGCGAGGCAGATCAGTCGCCGGCTTCTGGACGGCCGCTCACTGCGGCTGCTGGCCGCTCACGCTGGCTGCTGGCTACATACGGTAGCCCATGGCAACCCACTGCCACAGGGGCTGCAGCCTATGCCGTCGCAGGCGACTCATGGCAGCCCAGCTCCAGGTTGAGCTGTTGTTCAGCATCTTAGCTGTGGATGTCACTGGCCCTCATATGTGGGATCCGAACCAGGGCCCTCTGGTGTCCCAGGCCAGTTCTTAACCATCGCGCCATTCGGCCAGCCCTACCCTGTTAACATTTAAGTGCATAATACAGTGCTGCTAACTATAGGCATGATGTTGTACAACAGATCTCTAGAACCTATTCATCTTGTGTAACTGAGACTTTATACTCATTGAACATCAGCTCCCCCTCCCCACCGTCAGCCCCTCCTAATGACCATTCTACTCTCTGTTTCTATGCATTTGACTATTTTAGATACCTGATATGAGTGGAATCATGCAATACTTGTCCTTCTGTGTCTGGCTTACTTCACTTAGCATAAGGTCCCCATGTTCATCCATGTTGTCACATATGGTAGGATTTTCTTCTTTTTAAAGGCTGAATAATATCCCACTGTATGTATATATCATATTCTCTTTCAATTCTCTGTGTACTTTACATAATAAATGCAGTACCTAGACCCAGGGTGATATTAAAGGACTGAGCAATCAGAACAGATGCCTAACCAATGCATACTGGTTGGAGATCAACCCATTTATTAGACCATAAAATACCTTAATATTTAAAGAGGTTTTCTTCTTTCCTATCTTGTCTTTCCCTCATTGGCTATACTCATCAGCGAAAACATAGACGACTGAGCTGAAGAAGAATCAGCAGGTGAAACCCTCACTGTGCACTAATAAATATGTCAATAGAAATCTCAGGGCTGAATTTTTCCTATTCTCACACATCATTGCTAACAAGTTTCATCAGACCACTTCCACATCCCTGCCTGATCCATCCTGCTGGTCAGTGCCCTACGTACAATGGTAGACCCTGGTTTAGTAATCTTTTTTTTTTTTTCAAGAAAGAAGACTGACAAGAGGGATTTCCCAGGAATACACATAAATGCATCAGAACACAAGGTCAATGTGTTATACAGCGAAGAAAAAGGGATTTATTGTATTGAAATAAAAATCCCAAATTAGGGATGTGTTTCCCTTTCTCTCTTTTTTGATATAACTACTTTCTGTATACGTTTGTTATACCTACTACAGATGTAATTTTTAAGGGGCTTATGCCATATTTATCTCTCTAGTCCCAGTGTTTAATAAGATTGTACTAGACATATAAGAGTTACTAAATAAATGTCTGTTGAATAACTAAATGAATGAAAAGATTGATGTACCATTTTTTAGTAGACATGAGCAATTATTTGGTGGAAGAAACCAGAAGCTAAGAAGGATGTTATACTCCTACTAAGAAAACTATAGCAGTTGGAAGGAGCAATTTAAAGTTGAGCTGAAATTCTTTAGTATTGTTATCTCAAGTGTCACAATAAGGAATTCATTCTTTTGTACTGTGAAAACTCACTTGTGTGATACCTAGCATGTAAACCCAAACCATTTGCATGCTGTTCAAAGAATTGTTCTGCATATAGATTGGTTTGTGTGCCCATACGTTTAAAAATTCAATTTAAAGGAACAGCTGAATTACTCAATGAGATTGAAGCTTCTTTTCTACATTCAGTTTTGGTGAAAGGGGAAGTAGCCCATATTCATTTGTATGTTTAGGGAGAGAAGCTAGGGGATGTTTGATGTATGTCTTGCGAAGAATAAACTGAATATTAACATTTTCCCTGTTTATCATTGTTTACTCCCTCGCTTACTCTCTGTATTGCAGATGGTGTGGCTATTTTCTTGATGGTTGTCAGGCTCCAGTTCATTAAGGTTACTGCAATTGGTGCCTCTGCTGAGGATTTCACTACTATCTTTCACTAGCAGGCACATAGCAAGGTGAATATGCTTCTAAATCACATTTATGCTGACTTCAAAATTATCTGGACTGTGCTGTCTCTCTTCTCAAATAAATAAATTAACCCCTACGTCACTTCAGGAGCAAAGACAAAATTAGTGTTTCTAACAAATTTCAAAAGTTAAATTAAAGGGGTTCCCCCCCATTTTGTTTTAAGCAGGGTAAAAATTCTGAATTGAAAATATTGGGAAAATGTTAGATATACTCAGCCATGAAATAAAACGGCTTTATGGTTCCCCACAGCTATCTTTTCACATGCAGCGGAGGTCTCTCTTCATTGATCAGCTCCTTTTTATTGCGTGGTGTTCTGGGAGAAGCAAAGCAATCTCAAACACCACAAGGGTCAAAGAAACTGTGAACTTGTGGATTAAACTTGCAAAAATGCTGCATTGATGAAGACTGTTTGTCTTTCTTGGCTTCTGGTAAAGCTCAATTTGCAAATTAAAACAGAACCTTAAAGGCCTTTCTGATATCAGTCTGAATTCAAAATAGGATACAATCTTCAGCTTCCTTCATCTGACATTCTAACTCATTGCAGTACTGCTCAAAGCTGCCAGAATCTGTTTTTCTTTGGGCCACGCGAAACTCCTTAGTAAGTGTCAACCAAACCCTTAATCCTCTTCAAATTGGTTAAATAAGCCAGTGTGAGATGTAGTATCATGGGAAGGAGTATCATGGACTTGGAACTGAACAGATTTAGGGGAATTAGTTAGTTCGTCTCAAGAGGGCAGGCTGCTTTCGCTAACTGGTCACTCCTCTGGCATGGCTGGTAGAGGATGAAAAGCAAAAATGTCTTCATACTTCTCAATCTAGATTTCTTTAGGCAACTTAGCTCAGCCTTGGCTCATGGACCCGCTCATCTCCATTATTAGAGCCAAAGAAGAATTTTCAGTATGTGCATTTTCCTCCAGAATCAGATTAAGAAAGATAAGCAGAACAGAATAGAGCTTTGCATTTACACATGTACAGAAGAGGAAAGAAGGCGAAATGGCGGCAGGAGATGGGGGAGACATATTTGTACAAATGTGCCTTTCTTACTTTCAACATTTTGTCTACACATGTGTCTGGATCATACTCATTGGCTTACATTAAACAAAGATCCACATAAATTCCTGTGCTGAAAGAGGGAAAATCCATGTGAACTAGAGCAATCTTTACCTGGAGTAAGTACAACAGGAGACCCGGGCTTCTTGTGTGATACAGAATCTTATACCTCAGAGTCAGCAAACTGTGGCCTACCTGTTTGGGTAGATGAAGTTTTAATGGAACACAGCCATGCTCATTCTCTCATTGGTTTGCCTATTTTATGGCTGTTTTTAAGTAGTTGCAACAGAAACAATATGACACATAAAGTGTGAAGTATTTACTGTGTGGCCCTTCAGAGAAAGTTCACCAACTCTGTTCTACCCAATAGAGATTGAGAAGAGAGGCAAGGGTTCTCAGAAGTGGTCAATGAATTTGATCATTTTGGGGAAACATTGATAGTTTATGGTATAAAATTTAAACTGAAAATAGTAGTTGCAGAGTATTATTTAGAAATTGTAACAGTACAGCTCAGACAACTAAGTTCGCGAACTCATCCTAGAAAAAGTGCTACATACCTCATTGCTGATTAACACTACAGTCACCTTCGAAGTACTCTCCTTGGGAAGCTATGCACCGACACCAGCGTCTAGTCCACCCTTGAAAGTAATTTTTGAACTCTTTTTCTGGAATGGCCATCAGAGCTGTCATTGTATTACCCTAGATGTCCTGAATATCATCAAAATGTCTTCCTTTCAATGTTTTCTTTATATTCGGCTAAAGAATGAAGTTGTTGGGGGCCAGATCAGGTGGGTAGAGAGGGTGTTCTAATGCAGTTATTTGTTTACTGGCTAAAAACTTCCTTACAGACAGTGCCACGTGAGCTGGTACATTGTCGTGATGCAAGATCCATGAATTAATTGTTGGCGAAAAGTTCAGGTCGTCTAACTTTTTCAAGTAGCCTTTTCAGCACTTCCAAATAGTAAATGTGGTGAACTATTTGTCCAGTTGGTACAAATTCATAATGAATAATCCCTCTGATATCAGAAAAAGTTTGCAACATCATTGCAACCAGTTTGTGAACTTAATTTTCAGACCTTGTATACCAGTTGTTAATTGATTGTTAAAATTCAAATCATATTTACTGTTTATCAATATAAATAATGTATATTATGGATTTGTTCTGTTGTTGTGTTATGCAGATTTTGTAGTAACTGAAAAGATAGAGAAACAAAGCCACTACTTACAATGCTATTAATAATTAGAGTCAGTCAATAGCATTGATTGGGCACCCACTTGGTAAAGAGCTCTGTTCCAGGCCCAGTGAGAGGAGGGGAGAGCCTGAAAGAAACAGATGTTTTGTAACTGTGAGGGCTAAAAAATTAATACTTTTCCCCTCACCTTGTAAGTTCTGGCTGGGCTAATAATCAAATTAATAGAGACAGGTTAACAGGAGGAAATCAAAAGTTAATACATGCACTTGGGGAATTCACAGAAACAATAAAATTCTAAAGTCAGTGAGGTAACAATGGGTATATGTGACACTTTTGGACAAAGGAGAAAAGTGGTGGATAGGGTTTTTGGTTTCAGAAGTGAGAATGGGCATTTTAGAGGTACTTGAGGAAGAGCCGCTCTCACACACAGGACAGGAACATTCTTGCTGGGCGACTCCGAAACAATGGGACACAGCAGGTATGTAGCCAACAGGCCCCTTCCATGAAGCCTTCCCATTTACCATACTTGAATTCCAATTAGGCTAAAGTGAGCGTTCTAAGATTTCCTTCCTGAAGCATATTTTTTCTGTCTGAATCTCTTGGGCAGGAAAGGGGGGAGTGCCTAAAGTTCTTTCTGAAACCTACTTCTTAATAAACAGCTTAAAATCAATATCCCCAAAAGGCAGCTTCAGGATGAGAACACTTTGGTTCCCTTCCTAACTAAGGGTCTTACTAAATGGTCTAGTTTAGTAAGTCATTGTATATTCCTGCAGTGACTTCAGAAAACTCACAAAATAATATAAGCCCATGAGAACAAATAAAAAGAACTGAATCTAGGACAGGAGGATAAGGGATGATTTGCATGTGTGTCAGTCAGCTGACGGCTTTGATAGGCCTTCGCCCTGTGGATTTGCCTGATTCTCTTGTTTTAGGAATTTGTCTAAACATAGATTGCATACTTTGGATTTTGAATTTCATCTTGCTGATTTTTGCCTATCATTAAATATGTTGAGGTTATTTTGGAACTTGTTTCTGGAGTTTAATATAGAGATGTTTTATGCTGACATTTTATTTCCTGAAAAATATTATAAGCATGGTTTGTATGTCTTCATCAAATCATGATAGAGGCTTTGAATCCCAGAGTTAGCTGTGGCCTTAGCTGTGATCTAGAGCAAAGCCTTCTCCAACCTTTAATTTCCATATGAATAACCTGAGGTTCTATTTAAAATGCAGACCCTGATTCAATAGGTCCGGGGTGGGTCTGGAGAATTCTTCAGATCAGACTTTGGGAAGCAAGTTGCTAGAGCATCAGTTAGTAAGAATTCGCCCTGTAATATCTGCAGATTTTCATCTAGCTTTGATGAGAACACTACGAATTTACACGAAGAACTCACAAATTTTCAAGGCAGTCTACTTCATTGTGGAGAACTTACACAGAAAATCTTTATATTTCAAAGCTATAACTTGGGAAGTTTTTCTGAGAGATAATAATGGTTGGTATTCAATTGCCATGTTTGAGATCATCCGTAAATTCTTTCTTGTTGGCCAAAATTAAGTCCATTAAGAGACTGTATTGTTGTGGGATACTCAGACAGAGAGATGGGACACCAAGGCTCAGGGCAGGAGGCAACGTTTATTGATGCCGGCACTGGCTCAGCGGATTCACATCCAGAGGCTGAGCCCCGATCCGGACAGGACTCGGGGCTATATACACTGAGGCTTCCGGGTTAGCAGCTAGGATAGCTTATTTGGGCATGTGGCCTTGTGTTAGTTCCTGACTGGCTCCCGGGTGAGGTAGGAATTAGGAAATGTTAAAGGCAATGGCCATGCGGTCTGGGAGAGCCTTTGTCTAAATCTCCCTGCCACAGTATCATAAATGGTTGCAAAAGCTATTGTCTGAGGGAGGTGAGTTGTCACCTCCCTCACCTCCTGCAGACAACAGCCTTTCCCCATAGACTCCCCTTTCCTTCTTTTTTCCTCTCTCTTAAACCAAATGCACATCACATGTACACTTTATTATTTGTGCACATTAAAACATTCAGAGGGATTCAAGTCCCAGGATAGTATGTTATCTGACCTCAGTTGGTGAGCTGGTAAATGTTTAACAGCTGGCTTTGGTGGTGGTGGGGTGGGGGGATGTGGTCCTGTGTGCAGAATTTTCGTATTTTTCAGTTTCCATGGTGTTGTTGATGAAAAATATCCAGCCTAAGAGAAAATTTATAAGAGTTTATTTGAGCCAAACTGACGACAATTGCTGGGAAGCAAAGTCTCAACGGATTGAGAAAATGCTCTAGAAAATGGCTGTTTTGCAACTTATTTTATACATTAAAATCAAAGGAGGAGGGTTACATGAAATCCATTGGTTGTAGATTAAGGGGGTGGGAGAAAGCAAAGCGGGGAAACCTCTGGGATTGGATAAAAGTACATTGGAGAGACAGGTACTTCTTTTACATAGGTGGGTACAGCACAATTAATAGCACTTTACAGCACATAGAGATCGTATTTGTGGAACAAGATCACAATGAGGGATTTTGTAGTTTCCTGCTCTGGTGTGGTGGGTTGTGCCCCCTGGGGGTCTGGAAGAAGAGATCACTCTGATATTGTAAGGGTACGTTATCTTAGATGCAAAAAGACGACAGACAGACTTAAGGTAAAGATTGACCTTTGTCAAGGAAGCTTCAGGCCAAGGATGTGACTTCCCGCCATAGCCCACCTTTGTTAGGAATTTTTATGTTCATGCCATCCTCTGTGGTTATTTTCAGTCCCCTGAGCTTGTCAGGTTTAACATGTGACCCCTTTTCCGTTCACAGTGTAAATACTCTCACCATGGGCTATTTCTAACTACCAATAATTTAACAACCAGCTTGCAAAATTCCTGAAAATTTAACAGCTGGTAGGAATCTGCTCTAATACAGCTTCATCTGACCCCATTTTAGTGAATAACAGTTAGCATTTATTGAACACTTACTGTATAAGAGGCACAGTGTTAAGAGTTTTATATATGGCCTCTAACAAAATTAAAATAGGACACTATTCATTTATTCAACAGCAATTTACTGCATTCCTTTCATGCTAAGTGCCAGAGAAGTAAAGATGAATGGGAAACAACCTCTACCCTCAAGCAGTTCATGGAATCTAGTGGCTGAGATACAAAAATAGACAAACCAGTCTAACATATAATAATAAATAATAGGTGGTGGCAACGGATTTAGTACCTCTTTTTGGGAGTAAGGGACACTGAAGGAAGCCCTTTTCTTTACCTCTTTGCAAATGCCCATGCTGACCATATCAAAACAGCTTCTGTGAATTAAGTTTAGGTAGATATCTTTTAGATTTAATGGAATTGAAGAGCACATCAGTTCCACTAAAAAGAAAATTTTGAAAAATTGACATGCATGTTCCATCTTATCCTTAGAATTGGGTCTAAATTATCTGTCATATAGGATTTAGAAAGAGAGTGTGGAATACAGAGAAGGAACCTTTTGAGAACTGACAATTTACAGACCTCAGGAGTGCTATCCTTATTCAAATTCAATTTCATTTTAGAAAGCTTGAAGGCATCAGACTGTTACAGAGATAAAAGAGCCAAGTATTAATCTTTTGAGTTACTATCTTATTCAAGTTGTTGAACCTGGGAAGAGTTTGCAGGACTCTTAATTTATTTTAAAACTAAAGATCAAGCAGAAGAATGAAAAAAACCAAAATGCAATATAATGGCTACTCTTCTTTTGATTATTGCTAACAGTGATTATAATTCATTACAACTACTGCTTGTTTATTTATTGCCATAATATGGAAGATGGAGGGGTAGAAAAAATAAAATACGATTTTAGTTTTCTTCCAATCTTCCTTGCCTCAGTACTGTATTTGTCCATCACTTTCATATTGGCTTACACAGGCCAGAGTTATATTTTAGCTTTATGGTCAGAATGTGAAACAGGGTTTGGGGTATATCAAAAACCATTCTAGATATGACAGAACAGCATACACAAAACGAAGTTGTTATTCTTCTTTCTCTTCTGTCTGCCCTATGTGGACCTAGCATGAGTGAGGTGGTGATTTAGTGCAAAATTCTTGATATTTCACAAGAAGCCCTACTGAGCAAGCTTGCTTTAGCTTCTCACAGGATTACAGAAGACAGGATGAAAGATAACTCTTTGAAAGGCGAACAGTCAGGGATGTAGCAACCAGTCACAACCTCCTAATTCCCTTCAAGGCCTTGGGGCATTCTGTTGAAATTTTTAAGTAACAAGGGTTTGTAAGGCTTTAAATTTTATATGAAATTGAATACAAAGGGAGAAAAAGTAAATGGGAAGAACTCGATAATTATTTAGGGATCAAATCCATTAATTGGGTCTATTTATATGTCATTACATAATTACCTTTATGTTCATTTTATCTAGCTTTCCATTCTATTTTACTTTTCTATAGGCCTTTATAGATGAACAAATCTCTCTTGGTTTATACTCAAAAGAAGAATTTATTGACATTTTTGTGTTTGTTTATTTTCTCCCTGAAGAATAGTCAAATGAGGAAGCTATTATAAGTTAAGGTGACCATAAAATTTACCATTCAAACCAGAGCACTTTTGGGCCATCCGAGTGGCTCAGTTGATTAAGAGTTCGCTCAAGAGTGCGAGCTCTGGGCCGGCCGAGTGGTGCGTTGGTTAAGAACTGGCTTGGGATGCCAGAGGGCCC
>NW_017731406.1:539786-569826 GCF_001890085.2 Hipposideros armiger | reverse complement strand
AAAGTGCGAGCTCTGAGCAACAGGGTTGCCAGTTCGATTCCCACATGGGCCCAAGCTGAGCTGCCAACAGGTGGCAGGATGGCTCAGCTAAATAAAAAAACAGAAAAATAAAAAACCAAACAAACAAAAAAACCCAGAGAACTTTTGAGAGCAAAAGGAGGTTCTATTATTAATATACTATAATAATTATGCTCGGAGATCAGGAATACACATGGTCTCTTAGCAAAATGGGATATATGGTCTTGTTAACTATAGGTCATTTAATCAGTTATTTGATTGCCATCTGGATTTCATAGAAATACCTGAAAAATATGAGGCCATGTAATTAAAAAAATGATCTGGGATTTATATGTGTACATATCATGAAATTAGAATAGTGACAAGAAGCAGTGATTCTCTCCCTTATGACTGAAAGAAGATCGTGAAAGGAAGGTCCTCTGAAGACCTCCAAAGTTGAAAGGTCCTTTCCTGAGGTCATTACTTCCCTTCCAGCTCTCTTGAACTTATGTACCTACATACCATACAGCTCAGAAAACCCTCTACTTTATAATCCTATTACAACTGTATGAGCTAAGGATTTTTTTCATCTCACTTGCACTACAGCAAACACCTAACTGATCTGCCTGCTTTCAGTCTTTCTGTATGTCAAATTTGTTCTCTATATCACAGCCAGACAGGTTTATGTAAAATGTAAAGCCGATCATATCATTCTCTTTCTAAAAAATCATTCATTAGCTCCCATTCCCTATAGTACAAGGTCTCCTTTTGCAGGGCATACAACTCCCCCCATAAATTCATTCCTGTCTACTTCTTCAGCATCTCTCCTTACCAATAATATATTGTTTCCATTTCTCCAAGCACAACATGGTGTCTTTTGCTTTACCCTTATTCATCCTCGAACTTACCTGTACTTTTAGAAAACTAGGCAAATTTTTTTTTAGGAGGAAGGGTGATGTGTGAATATGAGTCCATCGATTATTTTTATTATTTTTAAAATGTATATACAGCAAAATTATCTCTTTAGTGACAGTTCTATGAGTTTTGACAAATATAGAGGGTGCCAAAAAATGTATACACATTATAAGAAAGGAAAAAAACTGTATTAAAATTGTAATAATATATACCGATAACAAAAGATGAATACAAGTCATGTGTATACATTTTTGTGGCATCCCCCAGTAGACCGAGTTAGGTAACCACTACAACTACAATGAAGATATAGAACAGTTTCATTACTACCTCTCCACTCCTCCCCCCCCCCAAAATCTCTTGCTTGTCACCTTTATGGTCAAACTCTACCCCCTGGCTGTTAGGCCATATTTAGGCTAGGAGCAGAAAACTTATCTTCAAAGCCATCTTGTCTTGCTTTGTACCTTGTACCTGCCAGCTTGGCTTGTATTTGCCTTAGGCCTGGAGAAGCCACCTGGAATGTAGAAACCATCTTATCCTAAAAGTCTTCTTGTCTTGCTTTATACCTTGTGCTTTCTGGCTTGTGTTTGTCTCCTAGGGACTTATGATCAGCAGGCCTGGGTGGTCCAGACAGCGGCCTGGCGGCCAGGATGTGGAACTGGAGGGCTTGGTCATGCCCTGAAACCCTTTGTTGTGAGAGACAATGCAATGAAAAAGCCCCTGAAGCATTGAAGGGGGAACAGCCTCGTTTACACCCTCCCATAAAACTCCATACTCCTTTTTGCTCAGGAAGGTTATGGTCTTTTGTAGCCTGACCAATTTTGGTCTCCCGCAACATTCCTCTGGCTGTGCCTAACACTGGCAACCACTGATCTGTTCTATATTCTTATAGTTTTGCCTTTTCTAGACTAACATGTAAATAGAATCACACAGTGTATATGTAACACTCAGCATAATCAATGTGAGAATCATCTAATTTGCGACAGGCATCAGAAGTTCATGTCTTTTTATTGTTGAGTAATGTTCCATTGTATGGCTATTCCATAGTCTGTTTATCCATTCCCCTGGTGTGGGTCTTTGTGTAGTTTCCAGTTGTGGGTAATTATGAATAAAGATGCTATAAACATTCTCTTACAGGTTTTTGTGTGAACATAGGTTTTCATTCCACTTGGACAGAGGGCGAGATTTCTCAGATATGTGGTAAGTGGGTGTTTATAAGGAAACTGCCAAATTTGCTCCCACATGGTTGTACTCTTTTACATTCCCACCGAAATGTATGCAAGTTTTAGTTCCTCCACACCCTCACCAACATTTGGTGTGATCAGTCTTTTTAATGATAGCCATTCTAATTAGTGTATAGTGGTAGCTCACTGTCATTTTAATTTGCATTTTCATAATGACTAATTATTTCAGGCATCTTTTCATATACTTCTATACTATCTGTATATCTTCTTTGGTGAAGTGTCTCTTCAAATAATTTGCCCATTTCTTTATTGGGTTTTTAGTTTTCTTATTGTTAAGTTTTGAGAATTCTTTATATAGTCTTAATAAATTCTTTATCAGAAATACAGTTTTCAAATATTTTCTTCCATTCTGTGGTTTGCTGTCTATTCTCTTAATAGTGTTTTTTGTAGAGCAAACATTTTAAATTGTGATTAAGTTCAGTTTATGATTTTTTTCTTTTATGCATTATGCTTTTGTTGTCATATCTAAAAATTATTTGTCTAACCCAAAGTGTTATTAGTTTGCTAGGTCTGCCATAACAAAATATTACAGACTGAATGGATTAAAAAACAGAAATTGATTTTCTCTCAGCTCTGGAGGCTAGAGGTTCAAGATTAAGGTTTGGTTTCTTTTGAGGCCTTTCTCTTTGGCTTGCAGAATGTGCCTTTTCATTGTGTCCTCATATGGTTTTTCCTCTGTGTGCACACATGTCTGTATCTTAATCTCCCCTTCTTATTCTTGTAAGGACATCAGCCATATTAGATTACGGCATACCCATATGACCTCATTGTATCTTAATTACTTCTTTAAAGGTCTTATCTCCAAATACAGTCACATTCTGAGGTTCCGGGGATTAGGACTTCAACATATGAATTTGGGGGGTGGGGATGGACAATTTATCCCATAACATAGGTCACAAAGATTTTCTCTTATGTTTTCTGCTAAATGTAAATGATTTTAATAGAGGGAATTGTAAAGTTATTTGGTAAGTATAGAGACTGCTTTGCTCAGTGCTATATTGCCAATGCCTAACACAGTGCTTGACATCTTAAATTGCTTACCAAAAGTTTATTGAATGAATGTGAGTCACATTCACTATCCTATTCATGCTCCCCAAAACTCAGAAATGTTTGTAGCTATCTCACTAAAAGATTGTTATGGTATTTATCAGATCCAAATCATTCCATAAAGTCTATCAATAACTATTCAAACTTGCTCTTAGTGGTAATATCTACTAAAGACAAAAGTGAGACTATACTATGACTCAGCAATTTCAAATATATAACCTACAGATTAGTGCATATGTTCACCAAAAGACATGTATAAAAACATTCATAGCAACACCATTCACAAAAGACAAAACTGGGTGCTCCTAAAATGCCCATCAACAGTAAAATTAATACATTCTGACACATTCAAAAAATAGAATACTATTTTTATGTATACAGCAATGACAGTGAACATATTCTTTATAAATGCAACAATATAAATGTGTCACAAAACACAATATTGAGCAAGAGATGTCAGACAAAAAGAATATACCATATTTTGCCATGTACAAAGCATACCCACATTTTTGGCCCAAACTTTCAGGGAAAACATCTTTTGTTTTAATTTTTTAATTCAAATTTTTATTTGTTTACATTTAGGTACTTGTTTTTTGTATTATAAAGGAATTTTAGTATTTATTTTTTTTAACATATGGTACAAGAAATTTTATATAAGCTATAATTACAAAACACAAGAACAGATACAAGGTACAAGAAATTTTATGTACCGGTAGCAAATTTATGATATTTATGCTCCATAGAAGGCCAAGAACTCTTCATCATTGCAAGTTTGTTGTTAAGTTCAACAAAACCGATTATAGTATTCCAGGGTATTGTTTCGCATATGGCTATCATTATTGATTTCTAGAGTTACCCTTTTAACTCATAAGCATAAATAAAAGAATTTAAAACATTTATACAGATACAGAATTATTATTGCCCATGTATAATGTGCATGGACACATTATTATTATTCCCTCACAAATTTGGGCAAAAAAGTGTGCATTATACATGGCAAAATACAGTACATTTTATTATTTCATTTATATAAAAGTCAAAAAAAGGCAAAACCTGTGGTGATAGAACTCTTGACAGTAGTTACCTTTCGGGAAGAGTGAGTTGGGAGGAACTATGAGAGGGCTTCTGTGAAGTTGGTAATGTTCTATTTATTTATGTGGGTGGTGGGCACATAAGTAGGGTTTCTTTGTGAAATATCATGATTTATGATTGGTGCTTACTTTAAAAAATTACTCCATATGGCCATGCCCTTGTTATTTCTGTATAAACTGCAGGAATATCTTTAAAAGGTATTTTACCAAGCTGTCTTGAAAAATCAAGCAAAATAGAATGTAGATTATTTTTCTATTTAAAATATTAGCTATTTCTTTCTCCTTTCTAACTTCTCCTTACATGACTTCATTATTGAAATTCTATGGCTATGTGGAGAAAAAATCCGAAAAAGGAAAAGGAATAACACAAAAGGGAAAACTCTTTTTGCAGAAGTCCTGAGGAAACAGTAGAACCAGGGGAATCTCATATGGTCTTATCTTTAACTGCCCGTAGGATGGTGACCAATGGCAATTCTGATCCTTACATAAAGTTGAATTTGTCATACCAGCTCCCTTTCTTATTAGTAGTCAGGCATTGAACTATGTGCATTCTCACTGTTGGTCTATTTGTAATCTGCACTTAAATTTCAATAATAGGGAGACATTCTTTGTAAAGAGGTGCTAAGCATTGTGTATCTGAAATGTTAAAGAATGACGTTTTGATTGCTACCCACCTGGAGAGGTGACACTTGCATATTTATTTCATGGCACTCTTAGACACAAGTAGATTCTAAGACTTTGAAAAGCAGAGTTGTTGAACATCAACACATGCTGTTTGTGTGTGCATGTGTTGTGTGTGTGTGTGTGTGCATGTGCACGCACAAGCGTGTTTTGAAAAATACAAACATTAAAATTGATGTCTGTTCTAAGAACACCCCACTTTGATACATACTCCTGGAACAGTTAAAGGGATATTTTCCTCCTAAATTAAAATCTTTTCTCAATTAGCTTTCTAAATTAAACCAAATTTTTACAAGAAAGAAAGGAAAATATAAAATACCACTCTCAAATTTTAAGACAATCATCTTTTTAACCCAGTTTTATAAAGTAGAATATTACATTGGTATGTGATCTTCTCTATGTATAGACCCAGAATTGATAGAATTCAGTCAAGTTAATATTTTTCAAATGGACTAATAAGCTGATGAACCATATAATTGTTTTTTGGTGTACACAGTGTGCTTTAACAAATCATATTTTAATTAATTTAATACACTCAACCTTTTTTCATAAGATAAAGGATTTCTACCTTCTTAATATCCATGAGATTGTCACTGGGATGATTTAATTAATGGTTTAGCAATTGGCTATTTCTGTGGCTGTCGGGGCGGTGGAGGAATCAAACATAGATGACATTCTGTCTGCATGATGCCAATAAGTGAAAATGGGGGAAAAAAGGTCTAATTCTCAAATTTGCTATCAAAATTCCTAATGACTACGCTGAGCCCACAAATTCCTTTTAGATTCTTTTCAAAGTACTGTTTTATTGCAATACTTCCATTAATGACAGCAAACTGAAGTGGTTATGTGAAACCTTGTGCCATTAATTATTATGAAATCTGGAACATACACATTCCCAACACTCCAAAGTACTAGAAATTGCCCAAGAGCAGGCAGAAGTAGGAAAGCTTATTCTTGTAAACTGCAATCAGAGGTGGAAGAATTGCAAATTTGTGGCTTTCTTTCCTAAAGGTTCTCCCCAACACGATGGCTACAGCAGCAAAAATTCACAGAATTATGATACCAGAGAAGAGTTCAAAGCTGAAAAAGCAGCTGTAAATTTAAGGGGGAAGTTTTGAGAGCAAGAGAATTGCATAATGAGTGAGACACAAAATCTGAGCATAAACATAAACTCTGTCCTAATGCTGGTTGACTGTTTAACTATGTATGTGTGAGGGAAGCACCAGGACATCTGGTAAGAAAACAGGAGGGTACAAAGAAGAAGCCACCCTTGAAAAACAGCTGTGCTAGGTATGCTAGGAGATTTGTGAATTTGCTGCCCGTCTTTCTTTCTTTCTTTCTTTCTTTCTTTCTTTCTTTCTTTCTTTCTTTCTTTCTTTCTTTCTTTCTTTCTTTCTTTNCTTTCTTTCTTTCTTTCTTTCTTTCTTTCTTTCTTTCTTTCTTTCTTTCTTTCTTTCTTTCTTTCTTTCTCCCTTTCTCCCTTTCTTTCTTTCTCCCTTCCTTACTTTCCCTCCTTCCTTCCTTCTCCTCTTTTTCTTTCTTTCTCCTCTCTCTCTCTCTCTCTCTCTCTCTCTCTCTCCCTCCCCCTCTCTCTCTTTCATTCTTTCTTTTTAAATCTGAGTGTGTTCCTCAACCTGCTCAGAAAACTGAAGTGTTACTGGCTTGAGGTATCAGAAGACAGAGCCTGAGGCTGGTAGATAAATTTAAAGAGAAAAATCTCATATGTGAAAAACTTACAGAGAAGGTGAGCCCCAATATCTGAGTATAAATTGTGCCCAAATTCTTGGCTGACCACCAAGATATTCAGGTGCAAGTGAAAGTTCCAGGATGCCAGGGTAAAAATAGCAAAAGCAAAAAGCTGTAGGAACTGAGCAAATATATCAGAGATATACACCATGGGGGAGTCAGACTTTACAGTTTAAATCCTTGCAAGTTAATTTCTTATTAGAGCAATGAAAAAAAATCTTCAGAATACAACACAATCCAGAATTATCATAATGTATTACCTGCAATGTCCAATAAAAATTACAGGTATGCAAAGAAGCAGGAAAGTGTAACTCACATTCAAAAACAATACAGTCAGCAGAAAATGCTTCTAAATGGGTCTACATGTTGAGCATGACTGACAAGGCTTCAAAGGTGCTATTATAATATATTCAAAGAATTAAAAGAGAAATGGAATTAATGAGTGAACAGAGTAAGAATCCAACAGAGAAATAAAAATTATGGGGGAAAAATGGAAATTCAAGAACTCAAGTGTACAACAATAATGTGATCTCTGGGGCAACTGCTTGAAGAAATAGTGCAAAAGGGTATATGTTGCAAGGCAATATAGAAATTAAAATAGGATGAAACCATTTATTAACACAAAAGAATGTAATAAAGGAGGAAAAAGTCAGATATAACTAATTGAAAACAAATAGTAAAATGGCAGACTTAAATACAACAATATCAGTAACTAGTTTAAATATAGATGGACTAAACATTTCTACTAAATAGTAGAAATTGTGAGACTGGATACAAGAAAAAGCTATACACTGCCTATAAGAGATGCACATTAAATATAAAGATACAAATAGGTTGAAAGTTAAAGGGTGGAAATGATGTGCAATGCAAAAACAGTAAGCATAAGAAAACTAGTGTGAGATTGAATTAGTAAAGTGGTTCTTGAGATCGAATTAATAAATCAAAAATCTCACATGAAAAGCCCAGGAGTAGACTGCTTTATTCATGAATTCTAACCAATTGTTTAAGAATTAAGATCAATTCTACAAAAACTCTTCTAAAAATTAGAAGAGGAACAAACATTTTCTAACTCTCTTTAAATGCCTGTATTTCCCTGATATCAAAACGAGAAAAGAAAACTACAGGCTGATAGCCTTATGAATGTGGGCACAAAAATTCTCAATAAAATATTAGCAAAGAGTATCCAGCATGATATAAAAAGGATTATACACCATGATCAAGTGAGGTTTACCTCAGGCTGCAAAGGTAGTTAACCATGTAAAAAACAATCCATTAGTATACCATATTAATAGAATAAAGGACAAAAACCACAAGAGCATCTCAATAGATATAGGAAAACATTTGACAAAATCCAGCACCCTTTCATGATAAAGAACACTCAACAACTAGGAATAGAAGGGAAAGTTTCCCACCTGATAAAGGGGATCTGAAAATCCCATAGCTAGCATCATACTTAATGGTAAAAGATTGGATTCTTACCCCCTAAGATCAGGAAGGTGTCAAGGATGTCCATTTTCACCATTTCTATTTAACATTGTACTGGAGGTTCTAGCTAGGAAAATTCAGTAAGAAGAAGAAATAAAATATATCCAAATTGGAAAGGACAAACTAAAACTATCTCTATTATAAGAAGACACAATTTTGCATATAAAAATGCTAAGGAAGCCACAAAAACATACATTGGAGCTAATGAGTTCAGTAAGGTTGCTGAATACAAGATCAATTTACAAAAATCAATTGTATTTCTATCCATTAGCAATAAAAAAATTTGAAAATGAAATTAAGAAAATAATTCTATTCATAATAGCATTAAAAGAACAAAATACTTATGAACATATTTAATCAAAATGGTGCAAGACTTGCGTGTTGAAAACTACAAGGCATCATTAAACTCAATTTAAGAAATTAATGGAAAGACCTGTTCATGGATTGGAAGATTAATATTGTTAAGATAGCAATACTCTCCAAATTAATGACCAAAGTCAATGCAATCTCTATTGAAATACCAGCTGCATTTTTTGGAAAACTTGAGAAGCAGATACTAAAATTCATATGGAATTATAAGGGATCCAGAATAGCCAAAACAATATTGAAAAAGAATAAAATAGGTGTCACACTTCCTTATTTCAAAACTTACTGCACAGCTATAGTAACCAAGACTGTGTAACACTAGCATAAATATATACATAAAATTCAATGGAATAGAGTTGAGATTCCAGAAGTAAACCCTCACATACATTGTCAAATAATTTTCAACAAGTGTGCCAAGATAATTCAGTTAAGAAATAGTCTTTTCAATAAATGGTGCTGGGTCAACTGGATAGTCACATGTAAGAGTAAAACTAAACTCATGTATGAAAACTCATATACCTTACATCATATACAAAAACATACTCAAAATGAATTAACAACGTAAATTTGTTGTTCAAAAATTTTAACAAAATTTTTTTGTTAAATTTAACAAAAAATAATAGTTGTAAAAGCTAAATTTAAAAAGTCTCTGAAGAAAATATACAAGTAAATTTTTGTGACTTTGGATTAGGTAATGGTTTCTTAGTTATGACATGAACAAAAGAAAACACAGATAAATCAGACTTTTAAAAAACTTTTATGCTATAAAGTTAACCAACAAGAATGTGAGAAGATAATTCACAGAATGGGCAAATATATTTACAAATCATATATTAGATATGATTTTAATAACCAGAATACAGACAGAACTCTTCCAACTCAACAACACAAAAGCTAAAACCCCAGTTAACAAAATGGCAAGGGAGTTGAATAGGCCTTTCTCCAAAGAAGATATACAATATAGCCCATGAATAGATACTCAACATTGTTAGTTATTAGGGAAATGCAAATCAAAACCACAATGTGATAATACCACTTCACATCCACTAGGATAACAATAGAAAAGATGTGCAATAAATGTGGCAAGGATGTGGAGAAACTGGAACCCTCAAACATTGCTGGTAGGAATTTAAAAATCATGCACTGCTTTAGAAAATAGACTGGTAGTACCTCAGAAAGGTAAACATAGATCGACCATATGATGAAGCAATTCCACTCCTAGGTATATACTCAAGAAAAATGAAAACAAAAACTGATGCATGAATGTTCATAGCAGCATTATTCACAATAGTCAAAAATCAGAAACAGCCCATAATGTCCATTAACTGATAAATGGATAAACAAAATGTGATATATCCATACAATAGAATATTATCCAGCCATAAAAGTAAATGAATAACTCATTCATGCTACAACATGGTTAAACCTTGAAAACATACTAATTGAAAGAAGCCAAGCACAACAGGCCACATGTATGAGTCTACAAGGTGTGATGATACACACCTCATTGCTGAATATCACTATGGTCACCTTCAAAGTACTCCCCTTGGGAGCTATGCACCCATGTCAGCATCTAGTCCATCCTTGAAAGCAATTTTGGAACTCTTTTTCCGGAATGGCTGCCGTCGTATTACCCTTAATGTCCTGAATACCATCAAAATGTCTTCCTTTCAATATTTCCTTTATCTTTGGGTAAAGGAAGAAGTCATTGGGGCACCCTCCTTACTCACCTGATCTGGCCCCCAATGAAAACTTTGCATTTGGAATCCTCTCATACTCTGCCCTATGAGTCTCTTCCTTTGGATCTGTGTCCGTTTCCCATAATAAACCATAATTGTGAGTATAATAGCTTTCAAGGAGTTCTGTGATTCTTTGTAGTGAATTATCACACTTTAAGAGGGTTTTGGAAACTCCTCTGAACTTGCAGTTGGTGTCAAATGTGAGTGCAGTCTTGGGGACTGTGCCATTCAACTTTGTAGTTGGGCCCTAACTCCTTGCAGTTGGTGTCAAAAGTCTTGTGCAGGCTAGGCAATCTGAAAGATGGTGTCCTCCATCCTCAGGGTTTGACTAACTCTGGGCATACACAATAATACATGATTCTGCACAGTTAATTTATATCTATCATTATAGTCATGCACCGCTTAACAACAGAGATAAGATCTGAAAAATGCATCTTTCGTTAGACGATTTCATGATTGTTCAAGCATCATAGAATGTACTTACCCACACCTAGATGGTACAGCCTACTACACACTTAGGCTTTATAGTATGGCCTATTGCTCCTAGGCTACAAGCCTGTACAGCACATCATTGTACAAAACCACACAAGATTAAATCAAGCGCTAGAGCAGCGCTTCTCAACCTGTGGGTCGTGACACCTTTGGGGGTCGAACAACCCTTTCACAGGGGTCGCCGGGTACTCATATGTGGGCGTATCTGCATGTGTGCCTGGAGACGGATAGAGGAGCGGTGTCTCGGTTCCTAAGACCATCGAAAATATGTGTTTTCTCATGGTCTTAGGTGACCCCTGTGAAAGGTTGAGAACCGCTGCGCTAGAGAAAACAATGCAATCAAGAGATGTGGTAAACATGAGATATAAGGCTGCTGCCTGTGAAGCACTGCATACTTTTTTACAGCAAATTTTTAGAAAATAGCTACAAAGGGCACACTCTAAAATAATGACAAAAAGTGTAGTATAGTAAATACATAAACCAGTAACAAAGTCATTTATGATAATGATAATTATCAAGTATTATGTACTGTACACTTTTATACAACTGGCAGTGCAGTAGATTTGTTTACACCATCATCACAAACATGTGAGCAATGGGTTATACTACTATATTATGATGGCTACAATGTCACTAGGCAATAAGAATTTTTCAGCTCCATTATAATCTTATGGGACAACCATTGTATATGTGGTCCATCGTTGATGGAAATGTTGTTATGTGGTGCATGACTGTACTTACTTCCTGGACATGTAAAGGATTACCTTCCTCATGAAGCTAATGAAGCTTATGCTTCAAGGTCCCTCATTTGCAGGAGCACCTTTCATATCCTGGAAGGGACCATAGCAATGTGTCCCTTACATGGTTGTTTTTATAAAATTTGTAAATGTAAGCTATTTATATGTATTTGGTTCAGACTGTTATGCTTTTTGTATCTAATTTTGTATTTATAATTTTGTGTTCTTTTTCTAATACAGTTACATCCGAACCTAAGGCCAATAAAATTTGGTTCCACCCCAGCCTTGCTTCAGTTATCAGACACTTATAAATTCATTTTACTTTTTTATGGATAATATGCCTACTAAGTGACAATTTGATGTGTGTGTGTGTGTGTGTGTGTGTGTTTGTATTTCTCTCCAACTAAATGTGATATGCTTTTCTGATTTTAAGACTCTTAAGAATTAGTATAGTTGCCTTCCTGTTCCTAGATGTCATCACGATCCTGGAGAAAAATTTCACACATCTTAGTCCTTTCCTTGCTCACTGTTACACCTCTAAGGTCAGGGTTCAGGTCCTCCTTATGGCTGCACTGTAAAACCCTTACTTTTTTTCAAAAATCCATTTGCCACCTTTTCCTTATCAATTCCACATTACCTTTTTAACAGAGGTAGCTCAGACTAAATCCTTGTAGCTGTAGGAGTTATGCCAAACTAAATTCTTGCATGGTAAACTTTCACTTAAGGAAATTTTGTGGTTGGTAAGAGATTGTATTACATACAGAACACATCATATGTGTATATATATATATATATATTATATATATATATATACATACATATATATGTTTGATAGCCTTAATTTAATCTCATTTTATTCTCTTAAATAAAGGAAATTTTTTTAATGATTTTGTTGCAAACTTGTTGCAATGATGTTGCTAACCTTTTTTAATATCAGAGGGATTATTCATTATGAATTTGTACCAACTGGACAAACAGCTAACCAAGTTTACTTTTTGGAAGTGCTGAAAAGGCTGCGTGAAAAAGTTAGACGACCTGAACTTTTCGCCAACAATTCATGGTTCTTGCATCATGACAATGCACCAGCTCACACAGCACTGTCTGAGAGGGAGTTTTTAACAAGTAAACAAATAACTGTATTGGAACACCCTCCCTACTCACCTGATCTGGCCCCCAATGACTTCTTTCTTTACCCAAAGATCAAGGAAATGTTGAAAGAAAGATATTTTGGTGACATTCAGGAAATCAAGGGTAATATGATGACAGCTCTAATGACCATTCCAGAAAAAGAGTTCCAAAATTACTTTGAAAGGTGGACTAGGCACTTGTGTCAGTGCATATCTTCCCAAGAAGAGTACTTAAAAGGTTACTGTAGTGATATTCAGCAATGAAGTATGTAGCATTTTCTCTAGGATGAGTTTGCGAACTTAATTGTCGTCCCTCATACACTCGTGAATTGGAGAAATTTTTTCTCTCAGACTATATGTCCTAATTTATAGTTGAAAAATGTGGTCATTATAACACAACTTTTTTGTAGCTGTACCTCATAAATAATTTTTTCAACAGATACAAACACACACACACACACACACACACACACACACACAAATTGTCAATCCATAGGCATGATATCCACAAGAAAGCAAAATGGATTTATAAGTACGTATCTGATTATATATATATATACATATATATATATATATATGTATATATATATATGTATATATATATATATATATCACTTGTACTATATGCCAAGAACTGTGTTGTTATAACTGAAATATACAGCTTAATTGAAAACTACAGCTTAATTCTTTAGGAAGAAACGTATAAAATGTATAGCATAGTTATATGTCTTCCAAAATAAAAGCTATTGTACATAATTTCACTTTCAGGTTAATCAGGATTACCAGTGATTGTACTACCTTATACATGATACTGTATTGCTTTCAGATATAGTTTTTGTATTCCAGCTTCTCTGGTTCAATGATAATGCTGTGGTTTCTGAGTCTTTCTCTCCTTGTCTTGTGGGGGTTAAAGAAATAATACTTTCCCTCCCACCTTTCAAGTTCTTCTATCTGGGCTAATAATCAACAGAGATAGATTAATAGGAGAAAATAAAATGTTTTAATACATGTGCATGGGGAATTCACATAAGCATGAAAATTCCAAAGTGAGGCAACATTGGGTATATGAGCCATTTTGAACAATGGAGAAAAGGGGGCAAATGAAGTTTTAGACATGAGAAGTGAGAATGGGAGATTTACATGTATTTGAGGAAGAGGGGGAACATGTCTGGCAGGGACATTCTTGCTGGGTAACTCAGAAACAGTGGGACATGCGGGATATCTAGCTAACAGGTGCCTACCTGATGTTCTCTTATTTACCATACTTAAATCAAATTAGGCTCAGGCAGCATTCTAAGATTTACTCCTGAGGCAGGTTTCTCTGTCTGAATTTCTTGGGCAGGAAAGGGAGGAGGATTAAAGGTTCTTTCTGCATATTATTTCTTAATAAACAGCTTAAAATCAATATCCCCAAAAAGCAGCTTCAGGGTGGCAAAATTTTCATTCCCTTCGGTCTCTGTCTCTTTGTTTCTTTCTCTCTATCTCTCTGTTTCTCTCCCTTCCTCTCAATGCCTACTTCTAACAACACTACCTCCACACACACATTTCTGATTTACTACTTCTAAACTTTTATGCCTCCCCTTCCCCAATTAGTTTTGCTTGAATTCTGTACAAAATAGGAATAAACAGCTCTAAGGACCTGGGGTGGGGGGTGTCCTTTGACTGAAGCAATGTATGTTCTTGCAAGAACTTCATTATGTGTAATGCAGCTTTGTAGAAAGATATTTTAATTGCTTAAAGATTTTTATCCATATTTCAGATTGTTAGAGTTGCCAAATAATTCTTTCAATAAGAGTTATTTTCCTGGATTTAAAAATATCTGGTGAAATTAGATTACATGCTAATGCAGTCATATATATTCATCTTATTCACTTACCCCTTAGAGATTGGGGTAAGATAATTGACCTCAAATCTTAAATCTTTATAAAGAGACTGTGACTAGCCATGTGTGGGCCAAGTCAAAAAGTCTCACCCAGGTTAGCTAGGTACAGTCTCATGAAGGTGGGACTAAAAGTGGGATTCAGTAAGTGAACCCTAATTTCATTATATCTTGTAGCTGAGAATAGTAATTCTCAACCTACTTTGCCTTAGGATTTCTAAGGGATTTTGCCATGCTCTCATGAATAACAACGGTTTTGCTAGGTATTCTATTGTAGAAAAAAAATTTTCCTATATTAGCATACTTCTTGTAGCAAATCACCTATAGGGGAGGAAAAACACTATTTCTTCACCTTTCTAGGTTCTTGGCTGAGACTCACCCCTTGTAACAAAAGACAGACTAACAGGAGAAAAACAGTTTAGTACCTCCTGTATACATGGAAGATAACTAAGAAAACTAAGTAAATCTCTGAAATGGTCTAAGCCAATCCCTTAAATACCATCTTCAGCTAAAGACAAAGGAGGATGTTGGGGGTTGGGGAAGCCAGTTATGGGAAACAATCACCAAAAGCATAGCAGACAAGGGCGTGGTTGTTATGCATATTTAAGTCCCTTACTTCTCCATTCATAAGAGTTTCTTGAGATTTAGTCATCTAAATAGTCTGGGACAGAGAGGGAGATGACCTTACAAGTAGAGATTATCCATATAAATGTAAATTTCCCTAACCAAGGATTCTCTTGTGTCTGCAACCTCTTTAAACTAATCATCCCCAAATAATCCTTATGCCAAAAAGGCGTATTTTGGGGTGCCATATTCTGCTCCCTTTTATACTCGACACAAACAGGTTTAAATAATGATACCAGTGTAACTGAAAATTCCAGTGTAGCTTTAGGTGAGACTTGATCCTGCAACTCTATCAAGTCCCAAAGTACCCTATTTCTTTTGGTGTCTTTGCTGTCTCCTTTGAAGTAGTTTGTCATCATAAGACTTACTTTCTTTATAATCCCAGGATCGCTGTCAGCAACACCCAGACATACATGCCTGCTTTTTCATACGCAGCAGAAAAAACAGTGAGCAGCTTTGCCCCAGCATTCCCAGCAAAACTTTTGAGATTCCTCTAATTACATTGGTTTCACTCACATTCCCACTGTTGAACCAATTCATGTGGCTAGGGGAAAGGAATGAGCTTATTGGCTTCACATGTAGCTTTCCTTTCCAAATGTATCAAACTGAAATACCTGTATAGGCCAGGAAAGGAACATAAGAGAAGAAAATGGGCCTGACAGGAATTCTAGTATATTGGAAAGTCCATGTCATACAAAGCGCCCAGGCCTTACTCAGATCCACGCAATTGATGCCATCGTAGGAGGAACCAGTGTTGGCAGGTATTCTGATTTTTCAAGAGAAGTTGTAAATCCAAATTTTTGTGTGAAGTTCCATGACTTGATGACATTGATATCTAATTCCAAACTTTATATATACTATACCACACACTTAGGAAAAGCATCTGTGGGCTGAATCAAGATTATCAGGATGAAACTTCTGCTCTATAGAACAGAATGCAATGGCCCACTGATGTGAGGATTTTGGTCCAATGGATTATTGTCTTTCTCATTGTCCATTAACGAATTGGCATTTTGGTTTTCTATTTTAGTCTCTGTGAGCTCGCTTAGTAGGAATCCTTCCTTGAGGGACAGATCCTATTTTAATACACCAACTAAATCAAATTTCTAGACCTACAAGGGTGAGAATTAAACCCAGAAAATAATGAAATCACTAAAGTCATTTCTATCTTTCTGACATGAAAGCCAGCTGAGTAGCACTCCCTGAATCACAGTGAGTTAGTTGCATCTTTCCATTTGGTTTGTAATGCCTTTCCTTAAAAAAAAACAAAAAAAAAAAACAAAAAAAACCCTGCACTCTGAAAGACTCCCAACAAGTCTCCTTTTAACAATGTATTATTTTTGATGTAGTATGTGTGGGGGAGGAAAATTAATTTCCCCTTTACCCTTCTAGGTTCTTGGCAGAGACCTGTCCCATCCACCAGTAACAAAAAGACAGATTAACAGGAGAAAAAAACCCAATTTAAGTTATATACACACATATGTAAATGTATGGAAGCCCCACAAAGATATATGACTCAAAAGGCAGCCAGGCAATTGAGACTTATATACCATCCTGAGCTAAGGAAAGAGATAAGGGTCTGAAGTTTCAAAGGAGGGAAAGGCAATTCACAGGAAGATCAGAGAAATGTATGGTAAACACAGTTTGCCAAGCTATGCAGATAAGCCTCTCAGGTGAAAAAGAGATGTCTAGTAATAGCTCCCTTGCTGCTATAGGCCCCCTTTCTAATGTAAATGTCCCTTACAAATGGCTAATTTCCACTTCATTTTCAGAGCTTGTTCTGTGTCTTCAGTGTCTCTAAATAATCAGCTTAAAATAATCTTTATGCAAAAGAGGCATATTTTGGGGTTGCATATTCTGCTACCAGTCATATGATTTGATTCACAAATTTTATTTACCCTCAGCTTCTGAAAAAGAGATCAATTACATAAAGCAAAGTTTTCCTTTATGTTTCATTAATTTTTCCTAAGTAAAGCATGGGAATGTATTACTTGGAAATATTGGGTCGTCAGGAAGTCATGACACATGTTTGCATTGAAACACATAGAAAAATACATCATGACTTTCCCGACGACCCAATAGTTTGGTTGCAAGTGTCAGGAGCTCAATACAAACTAACCTAAAAAAATATGTGTATTGGTTCATTTTCTTGTGAAGTGAAACAAGAATTTCAATTAGCTCCAGGCACAGCTAGATCAAGTAGTTCCAACTCTCTCTCTCTCCATCTGTCACTTCTGCTTTCTTTCATTCTTCTACAGGTACCCTCAACAGAGGTTCAGGCTTGGCAGGATGCCCGTCAGCCACCCCAGAGATTCATGCAGCAATGTCAGCTGAAGCACCTTGGCTAGCCTGACTTGAATCATTTGCTCATCCTTGGATCAACGATTGGGGCAGAGAGATGGGGTATTCTGATTGTCCATATGTGGGTCATAAGACCATCCTTATGGCCAGGGCAGGATTATAACCATATGAACTGTGTTTCCCCACAGGAAAGAAGGGTTCTGCTGGACAGACAAAAGCAACAGATGTCCGTTATAGTAATTCACATCTGTAGGGATTAATCCTTTATCTACTTCTGATAGAAACACTATTCAGCTGCTGAAGCGGACAATCAAATATGTTCTACATTAAACCCCAATTAAAACACAATGAAAGAGAATCTTCCACAGTAATGTGAAATTCCTTGGAAAGTACAGTGCTACTTTATAATATAAAACATATAGATGGAAGAGACCCAGCAGCGAGTCAGGCCATCCATCAAGTAGTGTATTTTAAGCTCTTACTCTGCATTTCTGCTTCTCGGTCCAGTCTAGCTTGAGTCTCAAATTATGTCACTTATGCCACATTCCTTAACTTAATAATTCTCTCAGTCAGGAGATTTTTGGCTGATTGAACAGCATTCTAAGCTCATGCGATTCCACAGTAAAGTGAGCTATCAAGAAACTATAAAAGGACTGGGAAAGAAAACACAGGACGTGTGGATCCTTACATAAATCTGAATAAAATTGAGAATCTAAAGTTACAAACTGCTATGCTGTGATGACAGGCCTTCAGTAATTGGTCTCTATAAATCCCTGACAGGTTAATGTTCCTGAGCTATCAAGGTGCAGGGCATTGCTCTAACATCCAGGTTTTCTCAGGGGTCACCAATCAGTTTGGAATTTGGGGGCAGCAGTTTAGAGTCACTAATGTGGTAAAGGGAAACATAATATGCCACCCCAAAATATGCTTTTGTGTCATGAGGATTATTTTGTACTTATTATTTTAGAGAGGCTGAAGACACAGGAGGGCCTCTGAAAACAAAGTTGCCCTTTTATAAAAGACATTTACATGTAAACAGGAAATCACCATTTGTAAGAGTGTCTCCCTTTCTCCATCAGGAAGAGAAAGATGACTCTAAATCTCTGGAAACTCTTGGGCCAGCTGAGTGGCTCAGTTGGTTAAGAGCTCGCTCAAGAGTTTGAGCTCTGAGCAACAGTGGTTCGGGTCAGCCCGAGCTGAGCAGCCGCGGAGCTGCCAACAGGTGGCGGGATGGCTCAGCTAAAAAAAAAACAAACAAACAAAAATAAATCTCTGGAAACTCTTATCAATGGAGAAGGCACTGATTTAAACGTACATAACAACCTTACCCCTGTTTACTGTGCTTTTCCGGGTAACTTCCTATAATTGGCCTCTCCCTCCTTCAACATTTTCATTTGTCTTTAGCTGGAAATGGTATTTAAGATGGTGGTTCGGGCCCTCTCAGCTCAGGGAGTTATTGGTTTTCCTGGGTCTCTCCTGTGGACAGAAAAGGGGCCACATGTTAAACCTGACAAGCTCATGAGACTGAAAATAACCACAGAGGATGGCGTGAACATAAAAATTCCTAACAAAGGTGGGCCATGGAGGGCCAAGTCACATCCTTGGCCTGTAGCTTCCTAGACAAAGGTCAATCTTTACCTTAAGCCTGTCTGTCATCTTTTGTGTATCTAAGATAACGTCCCCTTGCAATATCAGAGTAATCTTTTTTTCCAGACCCCCCAGGGGGCACAACCCACCACACCAGAGCAGAAAACTACAAAATCTCTCATTGCTATCATGTTCCCTAAATACTATCTCTATGTGTGACATGCTGTTAACTAGCCTCTACCCACCAATGTAAAAGAAGTGTGTGTCTTGTTGCGGGGAACCCAGACAGAGAGAAGGGACACCAAGGTGTGGGAAGCAACTTTTATTAATGCCGGCACTGGCTCCGCGGATTCACATCCAGAGGCTGAGCCCCGACCTGGGTGGGATTTGGAGCTATATACCCTGAGGTTTCCAGGTTAGCAGCTAAGGTTCCTTATTAGGACATGCGGCCTTGTGCCAGTTCCTGACTGGCTCCCAGGTGAGGCAGGAATTTGGAAATATTAAACGCGGAAGTCTTGCTGGCCATACAGTCCAGGAATGTCATTGTCTGAAGCCCGCGCAAAATCCTTAGTGGCCACATGGTCTGGGAAGGCCTTTGTCTAGGGCCCATTGCCACAGTCTCTCCATTTTACTTTTTACCGAATCCCAGAGATTTCCCCACTTTGCTTTCTCCCACCCCTTTAATCTGCATCCAATGGATTTCATGTAACCTTCCTTCTTTGATTCTAATGTATAAAATAAGTTGCAAAATGGCCATTTTTTGGAGCATTTCCTCAGTCTGTTGAGACTTTGCTTCCAAGCAACTGTCATCAGTTTGGCTCAAATAAACTCTTATAAGCTTTCTCTTAGGCTGGATATTTTTCATTGACACTTCCTTGTGTACATATTATTTAACTTCCATTTGTTTTTCTGTTGTTAAGCTGTCTTTAATTAGGGGGGAGGGTAGAAAGGCAGAGGGAAATTTATTTGTGATTTCATACAGAGTCACTAATGTGGTAAACTGTGGCCTATTGATGGTATTCTTCTTCCTCAAAAAAGCTCAGTACTCAGGTGTCCCAGTGTCTAAAATTCTAACTTTAGAATTCTTTTATTTCATGTAAGCATCTTCCTTTCTCCACAGGGATCATTTAAAGTAATCACCATTCCTGCTCCTAGAGCTAACATATTAAGGCATTCCATACATTAATAGTGTCGATTTGATCCCTTTCTCCTCTTATAAGAGTGAAACATACTTACATATTTTGGAATGTCTGGGAACTGATCTGGGGGGTGGCACAAAAAGAACGCTGAAGACAACTTTTACAGTTGGTCAGTTTTGCCAGAGTCTGGGCCTGTTGACAATCTATTTTCCAGCTCCGCAAAGTGGAAGGCTTCTAAGCTCCAGCGTAGGCTCTTCTATGATGCTCTTATGGTGTTAGGGCCACTAGACCTCCAGGCTTTGCCCTAAGGGAGTGGGAGTCTAGGCTGTAATTTTGGAAGATGTGTGGAGGCCATGACAGCCACAATGGCCTGGGAGTTAAGAGGTGGAGGGGAGGGAATGTCATTTTCCCTTGACTCTTCTTGGTTTTTACCTGTGACCCATGCCTCTAATAAAAGATAGGTTAAAAGGAGAAAAACAAGAATTTTAATAACATGTATGCCTCCTGTATACATGAGAGATACCCAGAAAACCTGAGTAAAATTCCCCCAAATGCCCAAATCACCACCTTAAATGCCATCTTCAGCTAAAGACCAAAGAATGATATTGGGGGTGGAGGAGGAAGGTTAAGAGAGGTGGCCAGGAAAAGCAAGGTAACCAGAGGTAAGGTTGTTATGCAGATTTAAGTCAGTGCCTTCTCCATTGATAAAATTCTCTTATGATTTACAGTTATCCTCCTCTTCCTGGTGGGGATGGATACACCCTTACAAATGGAGACTTCCTCTATAAATGTAAATTTCCTTAACAAATGGACAACTTCTACTTTGTTTTAGGAGTTCTCCTGTGTCTGCAATCTCTCCAAAATAATCAGCTCAAAAGAATCCTCATGCCAAGGAGGCATATTTTGGGGTGGCATATTCTGCTCCCCTTCAGAAGTATGTTCTTGAAAAAAGGCATAGACACTAGAGAGATGCTAAGGTCTCTTTGGGGGAGTGGACAATCAGAGCATATCCTTTAGGGCAGAAGTTGGACACAATATTCAGAGCACGGATGCTTAGGTTGAGTTATATGGAATGAGAATTTGGTCAATTACATTCTTTTAATGTCTAATTATCCCTCCATGTTCTTACTTAAATCCCTCCTTCTCTTTTTAGTGTACTGTTCAAGCATTTGTAAACTGTTATCACACCCCTGCTTAGTGCACTTAGCAAAGCCACATTTCCTTTCATCTTTTTTTGTAAATCAATCCCTTTCTTCCATGAATCTTTTTTTTCTCTCCTTGCTGGATGCTTTTCTTTTCTTTCCCTCCCTCTCTCCTTTCCTTTCCTTTTTTCTTCCTTCCTTTCTTTCCTCATTCTGGTATTAGAAAACTACAATTAAATGCAGTGCTTACCTCCCATGCTATAGCCTCACTCTTTCTGTCTGGGGCAGATTACCTCCTTTAGCTAAATTCTCCTTTCAATTTGTCTTTCAGCTTGTCTGTATCTACAAGAGCTGCTATAGGGGTGGGCTCCACCTTCTTCAGTAATTGCTATAATACAGCCCTGGTTTTCAAATTTTATTGTGCCTCAAAAATCAACTGATGGTGTTCTTTTTTTAAAAGATTTTTATTGGGGAATTGGGGAGATGGGAACAGCGCTGGGGAATTGGGGGAAGGGGAACAGACAAGTTGCTGTCGTTTTGTTCTTTAGTCTGGTTGTAGAGGACGCTGCTTCACTGGCCCAAGTTGGTACCATCATTGCGCTCTTCCCGGGCGAGGCAGATCAGTCTCCGGCTTCTGGACGGCCGCTCACTGCGGCTGCCGGCCGCTCACGCTGGCTGCTGACTACATACGGTAGCCCATGGCAACCCACTGCAGCAGGGGCTGCAGCCTACGCCGTCGCCGGTGACTCACAGCAGCCCAGCTCCAGGTTGAGCTGTTATTCAGCATCTTAGCTGTAGAGGGCAGTGTCACTGGCCCTCATATGTGGGATTCGAACCGGGGCCCTCTGGCGTCCCAAGCCAGCTCTTAACCAATACGCTACTCGGCCGGCCCTTGACGGTGTTCTTTAATAATGTAATATCCTGGGTGTCAGTCACCAGATTAAGTAGTGATTCATTAGTTAACCTCTCTCTTTTGTTTTTTACAAGCTTCCATAGGTGTTTCTGATGCAGATGATCCAAGAGCTACACCCTAAGAGATACTGCCGTACTGATGTTAGGGGAGCCAGAAACCATTGTCCATTGATCATCTATGCCAGTGTTTTGTAAAATCATAAAATGATTTTGGGTGGTCCACAAAGTATATATGAGTAGGTGTTAAGTAATACTGAACCACAGTGGCAGAGGGCCCTAGACAAAGGCTTTCCTGGACCACATGGCCACCAAGACTTCCGCCTTTAACATTTCCTAATTCCTACCTCACCCGGGAGCCAGTCAGAAACTAACACAATGCCGCATGCCCTAATAAGGAATCCTAGCTGCCAACCTGGAAACCTCAGGGTATACAGCTCCGAGTCCTGTCCGGATCGGGGCTCAGCCTCTGGATATAAATCCGCTGAACCGATGCCGGCATCAATAAATGTTGCTTCCCTGAGCCTTGGTGTCCTGTCTCTCTGTCCGAGTACCCCGTACCACCATGGAGTGGGGAAGCTTTTCCCTTTAAATTTGGTTTCAGTTTTCACTTGGGTCCAAGTTTGTCTTGAACATTTCTCTGACACACTCCAATCAAACTTTTTTACAACAACAACAAAAAGCAGGTTTCAAAATCCACAGACTCAGGAGCCTCCACTAGGCAAAAATATTTAGCTAGGCTTTTAAGGACATTTTTTTTGTTTTCATTATATGTGTTTTTTACTATTACCTTCTATTTATGAAAAATGTAATGTAATGATATAAATTGTTTTCAAATCAATAACTAAAAACAATTTAAGTTAATTTAAATAAACAAATATTAAGTAAATAACAGTAAAGTGTTATGTGTATGAAGCATAAATTGTGAAGGAAGGTTTTAGTGGCATACTGATGTAATGACATTTGTAGGTGATTCACAGAAATTTCAAGTGTGAGAACTATACCTCTAGCTAGGACTATGTAACACCGTTAGCATGCCCTTTTTTTTCTGAATCATCTATTGTAGTCATTAATATATATATATATATATATATATATATATATATATATATATATTNTATATATATATATATATATATATATATATATATATATATTAGGATTTTTTTTAAATTGGGGAATTGGGGGAGGGGAACAGACAAGTTACTGTTCTTTTCTTCTTCAGTCTAGTTGTGGAGGACGTTGCTTCACTGGCTAATGTTGGTATTGTGATCATTGCGCTCTTCCCGGGTGAGGCAGATAGGTTGCTGGCCATTGGATGGCTGCTCACCGCAGCTCATGGCAGCCCCACTGCAGCCTACACCGTCGCCGGCGACACATGGCAGCCTAGCTCCAGGTCGAGCTGTTGTTCACAATCTTAGCTGTAGAGGGCACAGCGTCACTGGCCCAGGTTGAATCTGAACCAGTGGCCCTGCTGCTCAGAGCTGGTGTCCCAAGCCAACTCTTAACCAACAAGCCACTTGGCTGGTCGTTAATATTTTTAAGTGAAGAGTAGCAGAATATACCACCCCAAAATATGCCTATTATAAGGATTATTTTGAGAAATTGCAGGCATAGAAGAAGCTCTGAATACAGAGTAGAAGTCACCCTTTTGGAGGGAAACCTACATTTACAAAGTAAATTTTCATTAGGAAGGGGGCTGTATCAGAGAGCTATAACCAGATTTTTCACCTGACAGACTTATCTGCTAACAGGAAAACCTTTGTTTACCAAATGTTTGTGGTTCTAACCTTCCAATAAATTGCTTTTCTTGCTTTGGAGCCCCAAACCCCTATCCTTTTCCTTAGCCTTAGTTGTCTGGCCACCTTTTGAGTATCATATCTTTTTGGGACTCTCATACATATGTTGTACATTTATGTAATTAAAATTGTTCCCCCCCCCTCCTGTTAATTTGTCTTATTACAGGGCGGGGGGTGGATCTCAGCTAAGAACTCAGACGGGTAGAGGGAAAATTATTTTTTCTCCCCTACACAAGTAAGAAATCAAACACCAAATTGTCTCTTGATGATATTTATAATTTGCCAAAAATCAGTTAATGCTTTTGACCTATACCATCAATTTTTAATAACCTGAATCTTTTCATGGCTTGTGAGTCCACAGTTTTGATATCTGAGTTTCTACTCTTGCATGAGGACTTGTTCACTTTTTATTCTTTCCTCTGGCTATAGTTGAGTCACTCCTATTTGCATTTAACCCCATGCTAGATAGTATAGTATCATGAAAAAAAGCGTAAGATCTGTCCTCTATGAATTTAAAAGTTAGTCAGACAGCCAAAAGAAAACACATAACAAAAGCTAGCATTTACTGAGCACTTACTATACCGAGCTTAAAAGCTTTTCATTTGTTCTTATTTCATTCTCATAATAACTTTCTGATGTAGGTACTAATGACTTATACTTATCAAGCTCTTACCAGTTGTTTTACACATAGTCTATAATTTTTACAATGACCCTGTGAGGTCCTGACAATCGGTTGGCCTCATTTTATTGAGGAGGGAACTGAGCCACAGAGAAGTTAGGCAATTTGCTCAAGGTCACAGTGCCAGTAAATGACGGGCAGATATTTAAACCCTGGCAGTTTGGCTCCAAAGCCTGGACTCTCGCTGCCTTGTTATTATCCCAGTTTTACAAATGAGGATACTGAGACTTAGAAAGAGAAAAGTAACCTGCCCAAGACTACATGGCTAGTAAGTGATGGAACTGGAATTTAGTTAGACTCTAGGGCCCATGCTTTTAACCCTTAAGCTACACTGTCTCATAAAACAATGGACTAATAATTTGAAAGAAGAGTAGAGCATACGTTTAGCAGTAGGATTTCCAGATTTTATCTTCCTTTCCAGGAAGAAAGCTTTTGTTATTTGCTTCATTCCCAATTTTCTTGTTGAATTGACTTTATTCTTTGACATTTTTTTTCAACAATAAGGGCAACTAGTACAACACCGAGAGCCTTCAATGCTCTGGACAACTTGATACCCTGATGATATGGACATGCTCAATTCCCTTGTGTTCCATTTGCTGTTTTATCAACAGAGTTATTGATAAAAGAAAACTCCTTGTCCAGGTCTATTCTTTGGCCTTAAATTGGCTTGACGGGTGGACATTACCTTTGGTAGTAAAAGCCTATCAGACAAGCAGTGCTCACAGTCTATTGAGGCTAACATCTCCAACGCCTCTAAATTAATCTTTTCTCCAGCTTTTAAGGATAGCAGCTTTTTGTTTTTATTGTTGCCTGAGAGATTCCACATGTAGTTGATATTGTGGCTTTCTTCAGTTAGTCAATTTTGCCATTCCCCTCCAAAAAACCACATAAATAAACAAACTCCTCTCAAACACAGCCTCTGAAGAAGTTAGGCCATGGAAGATGAAGAATATTTTGATCTGCAGGTGTGAGGTTGTGGTGGTGGTGTATGGATATATAGGTGACAGAGGAAAGTGCGAATAAGAAGAAAAAGAAGCATTTTTCCCTTGGAGCAGGCAGCCGCAGCAGCAGCTTGTGCAGCCATGGCCAGGATTAAGGCTTGAGGCCTTGGTATGTAGCAACAAGGAGGTGTTGAAACAGTTAGCGACCTGCAGGTTCCGTTGTCCCAGTTGCGCATCACAAAAGTGACGAGCCACCGGTGTGGCGTCGAAGCTGTCCAAGATCCGTGTTGATGGCAAACGCATTGCCTGTATTCTCCCTGTTATTAAGCAGACTCAGAAAGAGAACCTCAGGAAAGTCTTCAAGGGCAAGAAGTACAAGTCCCTGGATCTGCAGCCCAAGAAAACACACCATGTGTTGCTGGCTCCACAAGTATGAGATGAAGCTGAAGACCAAGAAGCAGCAGTGGAAGAAACTTCTGTACACACACTGCAGAAATTTGCAGTCAAGGCCTGAGCATCATGGCATCCATAAAACACAAACAAAGTGGCAAAAAAAAGAAAAAAGTAAGAAAGGTGAAATGGCACAGAAAACAAAGACAGAAAAATCTACTGCAGTTGATTTGTTTGTTACAGTTCTTTTCTTTCCATATGCTTTCCCATCTAGTATTGTCTTGAAGAGAGGCATCATGTTTCCCATCAATGCTACGGGAAAGAAAGGATTCCATGAATGGTATTCTAATTGAACATCAAACCATGACAGTGCTTGTTTTCTAGCCCTGAAAAAAAAGTTTTAGACCCCTGCTTTCCTTGGAAGGAAAGTGCATATTTTCCATTTATGTATGAGGTGATGCAAATCTTCTTAATGAAACTAAAAGTGCCACACAAACACTGGTGACAGTTTTCCTTTAAAAATGTTCTTGTGGAGTCACAAAGGACAGGATAATTAAAACTCCTTGCAGAGTTTAGTTCTTTGACCTCTCATTAGCTTCAGCATTATACATTGCCATTTGTTAGCAGCCTAATTTGATTATTTGCCCCTCTGAGCATACAGCAGGCATCCTGAAGACCGGACTCTGTGTGACTGAATGCATGCTGCTGCTGCACACCCGAGATGGAAAACGGAGGACTCAATTGCTTTGCTCCTATGTGTTCATGAGTTAGTTACATGAAAGTGGTTAAACAAAGGGAAAGCAGCCCTTTCCAACATCCATGGCTATGAGTTTGATAAAAGAAATTCAGGGCGCAGTACGACTAATTTACTCTGGAAGCAGCTTTATGAGGTGTCATGGAGGGAGGAGGAGAAAGGAAACTTTGGTCCCTACAGTTTTACTATTAAAAAAATTGGTATGTCACATCACTTTTTGTCACCCTGCACAGTGAAATAAAAACTGACTTACTTCCTCAAGGTATCTCAACAAATGATTGCAGAAACCTAGAGTTGGGGACTACCGGAACACTCATTCTTTGTCTCTCTGTAAGGTACTCTGGTTTCAGCTTTTTAATTAATTCCTTGATATTGCTACTAGGAGGCTTAGCAAGTGTAATCAGGCTTCTTGCCAAAGCCAGTGTCCGTAAAATCACCTAACTTCTATTTTTTTAAGTGAACAAGCTAAATCAGAATTGTGAGAAAGTGGGAAAACACAATAATAATATGGAAATTAAACACCCCCACTCTAGCTTGCCACCTGTAAGTAATTGAAAAAGTTGGCCCCACTGCCTCCATTACAGTCCAAAAGAGCATTTGAGGCAAGCATAAAATCTTCAACTGTCCCAAGTTTGAAATCGTGAAAGAGGATTAATTGATGTTAGAATTTAAGTTTAAAAAATGTAGGAGAACACATAATAATAACAACAGTACAGTAGATTCTCTCTTAGTGAACTTCCACTTAATCAGCTTGCTGGATTAATTGACACTAAGACCCAGTGACCAATGTCCATGGTACACTAACTACTTGTGGTTAGTAGTGTGGTTGGAAGTGTCTAGTTTGCCCAGGTACTTCTGCTGCAAACATTTAAGTTGTATGCTTTCTGAAAATTAGCTGAGTTTGTTCCAAATTTATGACAGTTGTATATAATAATGTAATTATGGGATTTAATTAAATACTATGTAAACTGATGAACTATGAATACAAAGTGAGTTGTTGCTTCAGTGAAATTTAGGCTGAATGCTTTTGTAATACTCAGTAAAAACAGGGTGCTAAAAAATCTGTCAAATTAGGCATGGGTGAGAAAAAAATACAAGATGGGGAAAACTGTAATAATTAAGAAGATTCTACATTTCGATTGCTTCACACATTTTGTTTTTTACTTTTTTAATGGGAAACTTCAAACATATCTAAAATTAGAGGGTCTAGCATAATTAATGTGATATTTTCATCGCCCAGCTTCAACAAATATCCATACATGTCCAATCATGTATGTCCAGCTATACCCTACCCACTCTGCTGCCACAATTATTTTGAAACAAAGCTCAGATATTATATCATTTCTTCTTACAGTTCTTTATTAGTTCTCATTTCACTTTAAAGGAACCCAAACTGGAAATTATTATGGATGTGGCTTGTACAAACAATATAGTGCGAAATACCAAAAATCAACTCATACCTAAGGAAATGGCTGGCGGTAGGAAAAAAAATCATGGAATCCATGTATTGGGTTATAGAAAGGAAAAGCTTTCCACTAAACAACATGTTACCAGAAAATATTTGTTAAAATATTTAAGGTATACAACATATTTTAATGATTGATCAAGTCAATCGTTTTGACTAACCAATAAACTACTGAATTCTACTTATTGGATTAGAGTTTTCAGTGTAAAAATGATACTGATGATGATGTAATGCAATTGGCTTGCTGAGGATGACTTACATGTCAAGCTTAACATAAATCAATAGGTGTGTAATGCCATATTTTCTAGGCTTATTTCATTTTGAAAAAGTAAAACTCATGGCTTCCAGATTTGTTTCATCTGACAAGTCATGACTTTGAGAGCAGCAAAGGTGTTATAGTAACTTAGCTGTTTGCCCAAATCCAACTTCTTTTAGCATAGCCAGTCCCTTCCACGAAGATGGAGAACTTCAGGAACTTTGCTCTCCATGCCCCTAGCCCCAGATACAACTGGCTGGACATACCCCAAGATGCCAATCCATTGGTAACCACTGCTCTTTCTCAATAATTTGAAAAAAGATGCATAGTTCTAGTTAGAAAATGGGCAGATGATTGACCTGAATGGCTGCTTTAGCCAAACTGTGCCATATGAAAACAGAGACAGCTAGTTGAGAGAGGAAGACAGAGGAGGAGAGAAGCAGAGAAAAGAAAGGCTTTTTTTTTTTGAGACAGAGTGAACCATGGCTTCTGACTTACCAGGTAAATTTCTAGTTCTAGGATACTGACTGGGCTTTGTGGTTGCCCTTGGATTACCATGAGATTGTTGTAGCCTTATATTAAATTCCTTTCTGTTTAAGCTTGCTTGAATAGGTTTCTGTCCCTTGAAACCAATAATCACTGACTGAAAGACAGGATAGCCTCTGATCCAGAAGGTGCAAGTAGAAAATCAAAAGGCACAGACAATAAAATACCTCACAGTTTAAACCAAATATGGCATCAGGCTAGGGTTTCTCATTGCAAGCCCCTATGCAAGTGTATATATGTGTATGTGCACTTTTGCATATGAATATGTATGTATGACTTTAATACCCTTACTATCTATAAAGCACCCAGGGCTATGCCAGCTTAAGATATTGATTCACATGCAATCTTATACAGGAAGAAGTAATTATCTAGTGGTAAATCCAGGCCTATGGAACAGGGCAAGGTTACATTATTTATGTTTTTACTACTATGTTTGTCGAGTGTTTTAAAGTTGCTTGAGTTTGAAAAATATTTTCTGTTTTTATTCTATTTCATTCTCCATGAACCTATTCCAGTTGGTACTCAAAGATAATGCTTTCCCAAATATTCATATTCAACTATTGTTCATATTCAACACCTACTACCCAACAACCATTGGTGCTTTTTTTTATATAGGTTATGAATCGTTTTCTCTGTTTTACTGTAGGGTTTCACACCGCTTTTATTTGCTCTCCATGAAAACAATCAGGAAATGGTGGAATTCATTTTAATTTAATTTAAAAAAATTTTTATTGTTAGTTTCAGGTGTACAGAACAATGCAATAGTATCCTTTTCACCCTCACAAAGTAACAACCTTCCTCGCCCCATCTACTGCCCTCCCACCCCCGATATCATGCTTATCTATTACAATTCCATTGACTCCATTCCCACTCTCTGCTCCATGTCCCGTGACTATATGTATATACAATTATAGTTGACATACAATATTATTCAACATCAGCTTCAGAAATACAGTGCGGTGGTC
>NW_017731406.1:497849-535196 GCF_001890085.2 Hipposideros armiger | reverse complement strand
TTATGGGGGTGCCCTTGTATGTAACTTGCTGCCTGTCCCTTGCTGTTTTTAGGATTCTGTCTTTGTCTTTAACCCTTGCCATTTTCACTATAATGTGTCTTTGTGTGGGTCTGTTTGGGATCATCTTGTTTGGAACTCTCTGCACTTCCTGTGCATGTATGTCAACTTCCTTTGCCAGTTTAGGGAATGTTTCAGACATTATTACTTCAAATATGTTTTCGATCCCTTGCTCCCTCTCTTGTCCTTCTGGTATTCCTATGATGCACATGTTGTTGTGCTTGATGTTGTCGCCTAGCTCTCTTAAACTATTTTCAATGTTTTTTATTCTTTTTTCTTTTTGCTGTTCCACTTGGATCTTGTCTTCTAAGTCACTGATTCGATCCTCGCTTCATCCAATCTACTAGTAATTCCATCGAGTTTGTTATTTAATTCAGTAATTGAATTCTTTATTTCTACCTGGTTGTTTTTCATGATTTCTCTATTCTTCTTTTCATTCTCATTAACTTCCTTGAGTATTCTAATAAGCAGTGTTCTGAACTCTGTCTCTGATAGGTTGTTTACCTCTATTTCCTCTAATTCCACAGATTCAGGCGGTTTCTTCTGTTCTTTTATTTGGGATGTGTTTCTTTGTTTCCCCATTCTGGTTTACTCTTTGTGTTTACTTCGATGAAATAGGTAGATCCCCTAGGCCTCTCAGTCTTTTCTGTGTGGACTTATGTGGTATACGTCCTTTATATTTGAATTGCTCAGACTCCCTTTTCTCCCGTGTGTGTATACCAGAGGTGTGCCTTGTGTTGTGTGCCTTCTCCTGTTGAGGTTTAGTTTTTATTGCTTTTGGCTTGTCAGTAGGTGGGCTTGACTCCCAAGCTGACTAGCCGTGAGGATTAGCTGTGTCCAAAGTTTATAAACTTGTGTGTGAGGGTTGACTCCTCTGATAAGGCTTGGCCCCAATGGGCTCTTGTGTCTGTAGTAATTTCCCTTTCAGTGTGAGTCTTGTAGGTCAGACCTGTAATGCTCTGGTTTCATCTAAAGTTGGTCTCTGGGTATGATTATTCTTGTGCTTCTTTGGCTGGACCCCGCTGCAGAACGTGTTTTAGGGCAAAACAGATCAACAAGCACAACTGCAACAGCCACCAAAGATAACCAGATACACTCTGATGTACAAAACAACCATCACCCTACACTCCACATGTATAGAAATATCAACCAAACACAAGGAGAAAACAAACCAACAGAAACAAAACAACGACAATGAGAAAAGAAGAAAAAAAGAAAAAAAACTTGCAGAAAAAATGAAAAGGAGGAGGCAAATCAAGCTATGACAAGGAAGCAGGAAAGAAGGGAGAGAGAGAAATTAGAAGAGAAGGAAAGAAAGAGAGAAAAATGGAGATAGAAAATAAATAAATATATCTATATGTATATCTATATCTATATCTATATCTATCTATGTCTACACCCCCATATATATGGCCATATATATCCACATATATGCACCTTTATATATGTCTATATAAAAAACTGAAATTACTAATGAAGTAGAAAAATCCAAAAACAACCAACGCAAGTGATCACTGGAAAAAACAAAACAAAACCCCAAAACATCCAAGAGAACACAATTAACAATAACAGTATAACACATCAAAAGAGAAACCCAAACTGAAAACAATCAAAAAAAAAAGGGAGAAGAAACAAGAAATAACCAGTGCCAATCTTGGCTGAAGTCCGCCAAGCTCTCCTCAGGTTTTCCTCTGCTGTACACACACTCCTGTGTGTCTTGTGGGGGGCAGAGCCAGCCGCCTGGCACCCAGAGTGAGCCTGGTAATGCAGGTCTAGTTTAGATGAGTGGAGTTATGAGGTGTGATTGGTAGTTTTTTTACAAAGACATTGTTATTTCTGCTCCTGCCTGTGCAGAGGCACTCTGATTCCTGCACAGTCAGAGGGCTGGATGTGCATCTTCGGGTGCTCTTTCCACTGGGGCTGTTGGAGGGTGGGGGTGGAGATTTCAGAGCTGCTGGGTAGGCCTTCTTGTGTCTCAGCAGCCAAAGCTGTTCTGCTTCCTGAGCAGCCCAGGAGAGGTGGGGGCGGGGACAGGTGTTTAGTAGCTCCACCTGCAGCCTCTTCTCATGTAAATTACTCAAGCCCCAGGGAGTCGAAGCACCTTTGTTCTGACTTACTCCTCTCTTCAGGAGTCTGCCTCAGGCTCTGGCAGGGCGGGGCCAAGGTTTCTGAGGGAAGGTGAGGGTGTGCACTTATCTATGCAGTTTATTTTTCCTATCTGAGAGAAAAGGGGAAAAAAGAAAGAGAAAAAAAATAGGAAAAAGAAAAATGTCCCCTCAGATGCTCCCGCAGAGCCCCTGCTGCTATCCAGGAGCCCCCCTGGCAAAGCAGCTCATGTCTCCACGGCTGTGGGGTGCGGGCTGCGTCTCCACGCTTCTCGCTTCCCTCTTCTCCTGCTCGCTGGTTTGAGATTTCTGCCTCAGAAACTGCCGCCCTGGGGCTCCTGTCGGACTCCGGGTGGGACGGTCAGCCCAGAGGCTGAGCCCGCAGATGCTGCAACCACTCCGCCTTGTCCTGGATTCCCGCAGCCCCGCAGCCCCGGGGAGCGGATGGACTGCGCCTCCGCTCACGCCCTCCTCTCTCTGCTCCTCCTTGGGGCCTGAGGATTCTGCCTTCGCGCGGGCGGGAGGCGTGGGGAGCGAGCCGCGGGGACTCTCCCATCTGCTCCCTGAGACCTCCAGTCTCAGCAGCCGCGCGCCTCCACGCGCCTCGCCTCCCTCTTCCCCACTCGCCCATCTGCCCACCTGTAAGTCCTCGGCGTGGAGTCCCTGCGCTGCTCAGCGTGCTCGGCAGAGGTTTGTTTGCTGCACTCCAGCTGCTCACATTGCGGTGCTGCCCAGGGGAGAACTCAGGCAGTGCTGCTCACCGCCACCATTTTTTCTCGGCCTTTCATCATTGGTGCTTAATGATCTTATTTAATTCTTTGTGTGAACTGTGTTTTATACATGAGGAAATTGAAACTCAGAGAAATCAAGCATATTGTCCAAAGTTGCACAGCTAGTGATTGGCAGGATGAGGTATTCTTTCTATGGCACGAAAGGGTGTTCCTTGCCATAGAATGGCTATTTCTCCTCTGACTGTTAGTGGAGTAGCATTGATCATGAAAGCAGAATGGAATACATAGCTTAAAATAAGCCTGTGGGTGGCATTCTTCCATGATGAAGAGATAATTAGTAGTATTACAGATGAAACTCTTCTAATTTAGCACTGTTAATTAATCACTTGAAAATTCCCATTAAATGGGAATATTGTTATTGAGCAAAATATGCATTATGCAAGATAGAAGGGAGACGATCGCAGCCCTCTGTTCAAATGGGAAAAAACACCTTGTTCTACGTGGGTTTCACTCATAAGTAACTTTGAATCATTCCTGGTTTGACCTTAGCCTCTTTTGTATTTATCACTATTACATGCAATGCCCGCTCTGCTTCCCTCATGAAATGCCCCTAGTAGAAATGTCAGGGAGTATTTTGTATGGTGAATAAGAATTACGAGGTCTCCAGGGGAGGAAAATCTGGAAAAGTGTTCAGGAAGGCTGGTTGAAGTGTTTTGCAAACAGCTCTACCCAAGCACCTGTGCACTGGTCAGGTAGGTCTCTGCTTTTCTATGCATCTTCCTAAAGGAAATCGCTTCCCTTACCTGGGTCTTAGTTTACCCATTTGTAAACGTAGCAACTTTGTCTAAATGATCTCTATAGCTCTCTCTTAACATGATAATTTTGTTTTCCATGAAATACAGTTTCCAAAAGCAATAGCTCACTGAAACAGAATTGTCTCATTCTTTTTCCTTTTAGAAAGTTACTTAATTGGATGGTAATGCATTTCCTAGAAGCTAGTAAATCTAATAGTTGATGGATAGCAGCCTAGTCCGTACTGACATCTTATGTGGCTTCCCCTAGATTTTACACAATCTGACATGATTCTTCCATACAGTTCATCTGGCCCAGAGGTTAAACATGTTCATTTGCTTATTACCAGGGCCTGCATACACATGTCTGCCAACACTTCTAGCAATCGGGGGGAAAAAAGAATTGTAGAGAGGCTTGGCATTTTACCTTTCTGTTTGTTCTTGGCAGGATTGTTGTTTTCCTTTGCAATTTCATGAGAATTGTATGGTCTTTATTGAATGACTAAAATGTATTTGTTTTGGAAGTGTGACAAAGAATTATCATTCTTTTTTTCAAAACCTTTGAGGAATAGTCTGTTCAATTTCCAAGCCTGCCGTTCATTCAAATATATGAAATGTATTTAAAGCAAAGAATAATGCTTTGTCACAAAATGAAGGCAACTTCTAGAAAATTCCACACAGCTAACTTTTACTTTCCATTAGGAACTACACAGCCAACTCCCCCCTCAACTCTACCTTAATCGTCCAGTGCAGGGCTTCCCCACAAATCCATTCACTGTAGCTTTGCCAAGTCTAATTTCTCTGTCCTCATAAGCGTACATTCAGTGTTAATGACAGAACTGAAGGAGAAGTTGTGGAGAGTCGTTCAGACATGTGCATTTTTTCTTGGAGCTTTTACATACCGATGATTCATTTTCTAAGTTCTGGGAAAAGTCAAAGCAATAAGTTTTATTATCAATGTTGTCTTTATTCCCAAGGATAACACTTTTGGTTTCTGTGACATTCAAATTGATATTCCTAATTCTGTAGCATTTTCACCCTGTGTTTTACGTGAGTTGTCTTTTCTTACATGAGTTTTTCTTGAATAAACCCTTGACGTAACTTCTATGCTCTCTATACCTTGTCTATTAGTACATATTCAATTATTTTATTATGTGACATCAGGAGACTATATGGCTAAACCCAGTGCTACTCATATTCTGGAAAAAGCGTTCATCTTTCCAACTGGCTGCTGAAACAACACTACTAAGGGAAACATGGCTCTGACTTCATTCAGGTATTGCTTTCTTGCCTTGAACAGTTTTCTTTGACATTTCTTTGCTGTCATTTTTTTCTTACAATAGAAAGCAAGTTAATAAACAATGTTTCACTGTCTACTGCTCAGGCCACAGCATCCCCTCACTTTTTAAGATGAGAGTTTTGAATGAGGTGAATGCTGGTTTATTTGCCATAGATATTGAAAAATTGTTGCTAAGAGATTGCAGCCTACTAATCCTGTAGGGGATGGTGACATTTGGGACATGTAAGGATGTGCTACAGGTTACAATTCTGACATTTTGATTCACATTTTTGTTTCAGTTATTGAAAATTTTAATATGTTTTGAAAGGGCTAGAGATTTACCTGTGACACCAAAATTATTCTAGTCTTTTCTGGCTTATATCACATTCTAGAGAATAGTAGAAATGACAGTGGAGGAAATAGCAGAGTAAAGGAATAGGTCCTCTATTTCTATCTTCTAAGAGTCTATGGAAAAACTTAACATATTATTGTGAAGAGTTTATAATGTGTAGACTATCAAGAACTATAAAGAATATACAGAGTATACTGGAAACACTATATATTGAAAAAAATTAAGTAGAAATATATCTTGGAGAGAAAGTTTGTCTTTCAAACACCTATAATAACACAGTTTGTTAGAAGGAACTCAGGCTTTACTCACTGGGAATTGAACAGTCATTGACCAGTTGTTGGACTGAATTGACTAGTTATTTCCATCACTACAGTTCAACTCACACCTGATTCTCCTATAGAGTTAGGATGAACACCTCTGTATGTTACTTCTAACTCTGAAAGAGTTACCATGATGTGCCCTGCTCCCAATCTTTTCAGGTTTTGCTGTAAGCAAAACACAATGTTCATTAATCACTGCAGGGCAGGCAAAGCCTCCAATGTGTCTGAATGGACTCAGTTGAAACCGGCTCTTCTGGGGGACAAGATTGCATGAAGCAAAATGTTTGAGACTTTTGTCTTCTTCTCAGGTGTAATGACCTCAGCATTCAAGTACAAACTTGGGCACAAGCCAAGCTTCTTCCATAGCACATCCTTGTTGTAACTCAGATACGAAGTCCCCTGATCCCTGAGTACTGCATCATGATGGCAAGCAGTTGTCTGCCACTCCCTGGCCTGTATGGTCCAAGTTGCTCACCTGGAGTACCAGAGCTGATCTGACGGCTCCTACAGACCCTGGAGCTCCTCGGCAAGAAGAGTTCAGGGAACAAACACCTCAATAGCAAGTGTAAGAATTGAATGGTCAGCGCAGCCATATGCGTGGTTCAGGGACAAGAACTCTGAGATGATAGCTTTTTCCTTTTCCTTGTGTACTCATTTGGGGATAGTCTCTGGTCTGCATCCATCATTCTGATCTATCAGATCAAAAGGGTGTGCAAAAGGGTAAGTACACCCCAGATCTCATGGTGGGTGAGGAAGGCATGAACATATATGCACATACCACAGGCTCTTCCCACAAACCATGGAATTTTTTTTACAGAGCTTTTTCTCCATGTGTGGCCTTCATATCCTTTCTAAACCATTCTGACCTCAACTTTCAGTCAAACTGATCAGCTATTGTTTTACCCAGTGACAGGAACAGATTTTTCCATGTCTCTGTTGCTGTGGGACAGGAGCTCAGTTAATTAGTTCTGCTCCAAGTTACAACTGATGTGGATGTGGTTCTATAATGATTCTGTCTTTGTGTGTATAGAAATAGCTTATATCTAGTTTCTTTGTGCCATCTATTAGATCACAAGCTTCTAGGCTTTAAGAAATTTGTCTTATATTGGCATCATGAACTGTACCTCTTTTATGATTATAATGGTACCCGTTATTGATTATGTATCACAACAAATATAGTTTTAGCATTTGTATTATTTAAGCTACTTAGTTTGTGGTAATTTGTTACAGCAGCAGTAGAAAATTAATATACCTTATAATTCTCATACCAGGGAGTTAAAGCATCATATAACAGCTTTGGAGAATTTTGAGGAATATCACTTTGGTATCTACTAGTTAGTTCAGGCTGGACTTTGGGCTTTCTGTATCCAGCAGTTTTGCTCTGGTCAAGAATCTTAGAGGGCATGTTTCTTATCATTTTGAATTTATATCACATTGCACATGGTCATGAATCTTCACTTACATTTTATGTATGTCCTTAGTCCCATTTTACAGATGACTGAGCTGAAGCACTGATGTGATGTAGAACCACAGCACTCATTTCCCCAGCTGGCTACTTAATATTCCAAGTCTAAGAGATTGAAAATGCAAAAAAAATTTTAAAGGGACTGCAAGTGTGTAAAGTGCTATGTATATCCTATGTTTACCAACTACATTTCATTTTCTCTTTGGTAGTTAATCTTGCCTGTTTCATAAATGGCATGAAATGTGAACAGAAGATGAAGAAGAATTAGAGAACATTATGATATTAATGTGAACAAGACTCAATAGTTAACATGATAGATTTTTATGTTTGGGTACCAGATACATTTATATAAGCATTGATTTACAAGGCAGTTGTGCCACAAATTTACAAGTCCGAAAATAGCTAGTCAGCAATCTGGAAGCTGTCGCTCTATCTCGCCACATGCCGGGAATAAAGATTCGGCAGTCACAGTCTGACGAAATTGTTGCTGCTGAAGGTGGAATACAATTCAGTTTCTATTCTCTCATAGGAAGACTGGTTTAGCAGAGCTAGCAGGAAGAAAAAAATGTATTTGTCAGTAAATGAAAGAGATAGGACTCAATAGTACACGAGAAAGATGTGGAGGGGAAATGAGGTTTGTTTCCTATGTTGTCATTCACTGGATCAACACCATGATTACTGGGAGAATTTCAGACACAAGAAGTAAAATGACCCTAATATGCACAAGCTAGTGAATTCATTGCAACTAGTTTTCAAGCATTTACTACTCTTGAAAGCAGCTTGTCAAATTCTTTTTAAGAATATGTAACTCCTACAGACAAGCTCACCCTAAAGATGGTCAGATTAATCAGAAAGATAAGTAGATGATCAAGTCCAATGCTTCACCACCAGCTTCACACAGCACCTCATGAGGAGGTCAACTGTGGGTGTACTTCCAGAGAGCTTATGTGCTCCTGAATCTGTCATATCCCCATTGTATTGATGGAAAAGCTTAAGTTAGAGAACTATACCTATGTGACTAGTAAGTGACAGAGCTGGAACTTGAACCCAAGTCTTCTTGATTCTCAGTCCACCACTCTGTTTGCTGTTCTACAGGGAAAATATTAATTGAGATTAGCCAGGTGGTGACTTTAACTGAGGGAAAAAAGTGAACAATGTGATATACAAATAGATGTGTGTGTGTGTGTGTGTGTGTGTGTGTGTGTGTGTGTGCAGGAGTAAATTACTGTGGTTCACACCTTACTACTGTGTAGGAAATTTTTCCCTCAGTTTGAAAAGTTTGCTTCTAAGTGGTTTATCATGTGTTCAGTGCATCACATATTTCACATCATCATTCTTTTCACTGCAAAGAAAATGAACACATTTGAGTAAAAAGCATTTCCCAGTAAATGATTTTCCTGGGCAAGGAAGTTTTAAAAGATATTCTATTTATCGCTTGAAATTAAGATGAATATCTGTACCAGTCAATTTTTAAAATGTTTTACTTTGAAGTAATATCAAAATTACAAGAAAGTTGTAAGGACAACATAGAAAACTTCTGATTGCTCTTTACCCAGTTCACCCTTCACTAATATTTAATAATTTGCCACATTCATTTTATTATTCTCTCTGTCTCCATCTGTCTCTGTCTCTCTCTCTCTCTCTCTCTCTCTCTCTCTCTATATATATATATATATATATATATATAAATACATATATACATACACGCATTTATGTAAACAGTTTTTTTCTGATCTATTTGAATATATGCCTCATAAGCCCTTAACTGTTCTGTATGTATTTCCTATGAACAGGAAATTATTTTATATAAGCACAGTGCAGTTATCAAATTCAGGAAATTTAATGTTGGTAAAGTATTTTATCTAACCTATGATACATATTTTACTTTTGTCAGTTGACTCATTTATGTCCATTTACAGCATTTCCCCCCTCCTTTACAGGAATCAGTCTAATATCATGTATTACGTTTAGTTGTCATGTCTCTTTCGCCTTTAATCTGGAACAGTTCCTGAGCCTTATTTTGTTTTCATGATATTGGCCTTTTTTAAAGAATGCAGTTCAGTTTTTTACCCCATTACTTCACTTTAGGATTCATTGATGTTTCCTCATAATTAGATTCAAGTGAGACCTCTCTACATTGTACAAAGGTGGTGTTGAGTCTGTTTCAGAGAAGCACATCCAGAGGTACATGTTTTCTGTCTGCCCTTCACTGATGAGGTTAATTTTGATCAACTCATCAACATATCATCTGTTTGCTCTACTGTATAGTTACTATTTTTGCCTTGGAACTAATAAAACACTGTGGGGAGACATTTTAAGAACATGCAAACATCCTATTTCTCATCCATCCCCCTACCTCATATTTAGTATCAGTTGATGATTCTTGCCTTAATCAATCTTTACTGTGATGGTTACAAAAAGGTGCTTTTCTAAATCCATCATTCCCTCCATACTTATCAGGGGACACGCTGTATGTTCCCCTCTTTGTCTTTCACTGTCTTTCTGTCTGTCTGTCTCTATTTATTATCACTATGAACTAATGGTTCCTATTTTATTCAATGGGTTATTATTCATTACCTTCCTTATTTATTTTGATACTCAAGTTGTTTCAGATTTGCACAAGATGAGGGATTTCTTTTCAAGTTGGTTGTTTTAAACCCTGCCCTATTACACACACACACACACACACACACACAGACACACACACGCGCGTGTGTGCGTGCTTCATGCACACAGTCTAACAATTAAGTTTGCAAACTTGTTGCAATGCTGTTGCTAACCTTTTCTGACATCAGAGGGATTATTCATTATGAATTTGTACCAACTGGACAAACAGTTAACCAAGTTTACTCTTTGGAAGTGTTGAAAAGGCTGCATGAAAAAGTTAGATGACCTGAACTTTTCGCCAACATTTTATGGCTCTTGCATCATTATAATGCACCAGCTCACATGGTACTGTCTGTGAGGGAGATTTTAACCAGTAAACAAATAAAAGTATTGGAACGCCCTCCCTACTCACCTGATGTGGCCCCCAATGACTTCTTTTTTTACCCAAAGATAAAAGAAATATTGAAAGGAAGACACTTTGATGACATTCAGGACATCAAAGGTAATACAATGACAGCTCTGATGGCCATTCCAGAAAAAGAGTTCCAAAATTGCTTTGAAGGGTGGACTAGGTGCTGGTGTTGGTGGATTAGCTTCGCAAGGGGAGTACTTCAAAGGTGACCATAGTGATATTCAGCAACGGGTTATATAGCACTTTTTCTAGGATGAGTTCACAAACTTTAATGTCCGACCTCATACATACATACATACATATATATATATATATATATATATATATATATATATATACACACACATATATATATATATATATACACACAGTGATCAAACAATACAGTGAATGTTTAAATTAAAAAATTATTACAGTAAAAGATACATTGCCATTAATCTCCTTCAAAATACTCCCCCTCTCTTTGAACACACTTATCCCATCATTCTTGCCACTTTCTGAAGCAGTTCTGAAAGTCCTCTTTTGTGAGTATTATTAGTTGTGCTGCCTTGGCTGCCTCGATATTCTGAATCATTTTGACTTTGGGGAAGAAAGAGTCAAAAGTCTCATGTTGCCAAATCTGGTGAATAACGTGGATGAGGACACAACATCATGGTTTTTTTGACAGAAATTCCCATACCAGAAGTGATGTGTGACACAGAGCATTGTCACGATGGAGGATGATTTACAGCACACTTTAAAACACACCTTCTCTCAATTGTAGCTCACACCCGACTGACTGCACCGAACAAATTGGAACTTGTCACACACTGTTACTAAGGTTGCTTCCCATATTGAAGATTCCTGCCTTTCTGTTGGATGGCACTCAGCAGCAGCATTCACCATATTTTATGATCACAACGGAAAGGCTCTGTGCACATTACCACTTCTGGTACAGCAATTTGTGGCAAATAAAAACATTACGATGTGTCCTCACCTACCTTATTCACTGGGTCTGGCACCACGTGACTTCTGGCTCTTCCCCAAAGTCAAAATGACCATAAAAGGTAAACAACTCACAAAAGAAGCTATGAAGTTATTGTGATTATCCATTCAACAGATGGGCGTATGCATGTGTGCATATTTGCATGAGGGGTAGGGGGGGGGGAGAGAGAGAGAGAGAGAGAGAGAGAGAGAGAGAGAGAGAGAGAGAGAGAAATTGCTAAGGTTTGGTGATTGAATGGAGATGTCAATGAAGGAGACAAAGGAATCAAGGAAGACTGAGGTTTCTGACCATTGCAGAATTACAGTTGGGTATTTGGTGGTGCAACTTACTGAGACAGAAGACAGGAGGAGGAGGAGGAGCTGGTTTGAGGCGGTAAGTGAGAAGATGGTAATTTATTTTTGACGTAAGTATGAGATCTTTGAGCTCTTTGGGGGGAGGGGGTTAAATGGACATGCCCAATAGACATTTTAATAGCTTTACCTCATGCTTAGAGAAGATCAAGGATGGAGACAGAGATGTGAGAGATCCCAACATATAGCTGGTATTTGCAGGGGCAATTTCCTGTTTGGAAAATTGTGTACACTGTTAAAGCAGAAAATCTATGATAGAGCCCAAATGAACACTAACGTCTAATTGACACATAGAGGGAAAAGAGCCTATAAAGAAAATTGGGAAGGTGTATACAGAGGAGGAAGAGGAAACACAGAGGATGGGTGTAAGGGAAACTGAAGGAAAAGAATTTCTGACGAAGAAGGACATGGTCAACAGTGTCAAATATTGCTGAGGCCCAGGGACCCCAAATTTTCCACTGTGTTTATCAACTTAGAGGCCTTTTTTGACCTTGGAAAGGTCAGTTCCACTGTGAAAAGGAGTGTGGGTTTTAGGAGGGAAATAAAAGTCATATTTCAATGTGTTACAGGGTAAGGTACAGGTAAGGAAATCAAATAAAAGTCCCAGAAGCAAATACTAGTCGTTACCATGGAAACAAGATCCAAAAACACTGGGGGATTTAGGATGAAAAGAGAAACCAGAAGTCCTAGGATAATTGTTAAATAGTTTAACAGAATGGACTTAGGAGTAGATGGCATAGATGTAACAAGAGGTAGTATGAGGATAGAAGAAGGCCAAGAAGTTGCAGGGAATTTCAATATACATGGGTTTCATTGCTTAAATTAGATTCAGACCAAAAATCAATCAGTGAATACTAAATGCTCTGAAAGAATCTTGCCGTTCTAACTTAACTTGTGCTAATCTGCACAAGTTAACTCCAGATGCAATGACTACAGGAAGACTGGTGTTGCTGTAGGGTCAATGGTGTCTCTATCTAGTTTCTGTTCTCCTGAATCCTAAGGAGAAAATCCACACCAATAACATCTGTGTCCTGGATACAGAACTTTATATCTTTCCTTAGCTATGGAGCACTAAGTCTTCCCCAAGAACAGGAGCAGTCCTTTGTATTATTAGACTTTTTAGGCCTTTCAGGACTCTTGGGATTTCTTTTCTTATATGGAAGCCTGGGATTTTCTCTTTTGTGGACTTCCTGGTCAGTCCTCTGCCTAAGACTGAGAATGTAGGTTTCCTGAAGCACAAATACTGGAAGGCAGCACAATGGCTGTAAAAATGGACTTTGGAATTAGTCCTGAATATGAGTCTCAGCTACATCACTTAGAGAAGCACAAAAAATAGACTGATCCATAACAGGAAAGATTGATAAATTGTACTTCATTAAAATAAATATTTCATATAATTATGGACATTGTTGCACTTAGGTCTACCATTTTATTATTTTTTATTGAGTCCTCTCTGTTACCGGTGCCACTGTTCCCTCTTTCCTGCCTTCTTTTGGATTATTTAAATATTTCCAAACTCCATTTTGATTTAGCTATTGGGTTTTGAGCTAGATCTCTTTGTATCATTTTAATGGTTATTCCAGAGATTACAATATACATCCTTAACTTCTCAGTCTACTTAGAGTTAATATTGTATCACTTCATGAAAAATGCAGAACCTTGAAACCACATAGGTCCATTAACCTCCCCTCCACCATCCTTTGTGTTATAGTTGTCATAAGTATTACATTTACATACATTATAAACCCCACAAGACAATGCTATAATTTTTGCTTTCAGTAGTCACATGTATTTTAAACAAATTAAGAGGAAAATGTGGTCTTTTATATTTACCTAGGTATATACCAGCCTTGAGGAACATATGATGGCTGGTAGAGGAGAAGGATTTGGAGAAGAAGACTGAGAAAAAGCAGTTAGAAGTGTAAACTGAAAACCAGCCAAGCGTGGTCTAAGGGAAGCCTGGGCAGGAGAATATTCACCAAGAAGGGAGTGAGCGACAATGTCAGAAGGTACTTAAAAGTCAAATAAGAGAAATGAAAACTGTGCTAGATTTAGATGGAGTTTAACTGGTGATAGTAAAAACTGATTTGGTAGAGTGACTCAAATTGGAGTGAGTTGAGTGAGCGGTGAAGGAGAGGAAATAGAAACAGGGAAGATAGACAACTCTTTTAAGAAATTGTAGGGAAATAAGGGGAGAAAAGAGTTTAATAGCTGGAGGGGGAAGTGGGGTCAAGTGAAGGTTTTAGTTGTTCTAATCAGATAGGCTGAGAATACATGCAAGTCAGTAGGAAAGGCTCAGTTGAAAGGATGAAAAATATATAGAATAGAAAAGTAGTAGTTGATGGTATAAGATTCCCGTGAAGATGGAGAGAGATAAGATACAAAACCCAGGAGAGGGCCAGCTCTGAAAGATGACTGGAGGTACACAGAAGTAGGGTGGTATATTTGATGTTGGGAAGATGTGGGAGTTGACATATGATAGCTTTGATTCCTCTGAAAGTAGGAGGTGATATCATCCTCTGTGAGTAAGGCGAGAAGTGAGGGGGTTGGAGGTGAAAGGGGAATGGTTAAGGTCTGGAATAGTAGTTTAAGTGGAGAAGGAGTTGACCAGAGAGATGTAATAACCCCTCAGACCCCATTAAATATGTTTTGCTATGTAAGTTATTAGGAGACACATTGTTTTTTGGCTTTAGTTTTTGAAGCAGCTGAGTGATTGATTACTGTACTGAAAGCAGTATAACTACCACGTGGCCTACATACTTGCAGTGGCACTATTGTGGCACAATAGACATTATGGGCCTGGAGCCAGATTGCTTGAGTTTAAATCCCAGCGCTGCCACTTACTCCCTGACCTTGGAAAAATTACTTAAACTCCTCATACCTCGATTTCTTCATCTATTAAATAAGGGCCATAATGTTAGTGCTTACCTGGTAGGGTTGCTGTGAGAATTAAAGTTAGTTGGTACGTGTAAAGTATTTAGCCTTGTACATAGTAAACAGTTAATAGCTCGATAATTGTTAGTTATTATTATTTGATGATCAGCCCATTCTCATTCCACTGTTCAGTTTATAAAGGACACAGAATTACAGTCAAAAAGTTGCCTTGTCGTTTGAAATCAGGACATGGAGAATTAGTTGGCTGATTAGACTCCCTGGTGTCCTTAAGCTATGATAACCTGATGTATCCATCTCTACTATAATACCTGCTGCTCTTAACTGTTACTCATATTTGTGGGTCAGAGCCCTTAGGACTTTGTAGAATATTGCATGTAAATGAGTGCTTAATCATTGACTGATGTGATGAATTTGGATAGAGATAAGTTGACATATATTTCAGGGCAGATGGAAGGCAGAATGTCTACATAATTTCATCTGGTGATAGTCAAAGTCATGAAATTGAATCATCAAAATTAAATCAGAGAATTAGAGAATCTTGTATTTGGAAGGGCCCTTTAAGGCCATCTGGTCCAACTTTCCGCTCAGTATTGCAATCCTCCCTACAGCATCCGTAAGAGAGAATATCAGGCCAGTTGGGAAGGAGATTATGGCAGACCGTGTAAAGCCAAATTGCGTTTCAAACAAAATGAGGATACCTAGGCTCTGGGTGGTTTGGTTTTAAACCAGATCCACAGAAGACAGCACCAGGAAGAGTCCAAGTCCAGTTGTAAAACAGTTTCTTTTCATTTATAGAAAGTAAAAGCAGAAGCCTCATTTGTCATTCTGTTGCTAACTTTTGCTTGTTAACTGACAATGGTGCTATCATGAGTCACTTTACCCATCTGTAAAAAAGACTATTATGTTTCAGTCTTCCCTGGATGTTTTAAAAAAACGAACTTAATAAAAAGACAGACATCCTAAGATGGAAGGTGCTATGTAAATGTAAGTTAACTAAAAGTCCTTATATATATATAACCAAAGTGGCTTTGGGCTAAGAAGTCAGGCTGTCAACTTGGGTAACTTAACCTTAGGATGAGATTTGAGCTTGCTTTAGGGCAGAACGTATTTGTGACATTTTGGTTGAGTAGGTTAGAGCTGGTCCTACATACAAGTGTGTGATATTGGATGTATTGGAAAGACCCAGAACAACTCCTTTCCCCTATCTCCCTCCTTTCCCATGATCTCTTTCATCTGCTGTCAGATGACTGAGATATACCATGGGAGTTTTAGTTTTTTGGCTTATGGTATTGATATTTGTTAAAATTTTAGTGATCGTATGAAGGGTACTTCATTGAGTTTGTATCAGTCATTTACCCCTTAGTGGGAAAGAGGAATGTTATACAAGTTGGGATAGAAAGAAAGAGAAAGATGACACTAAACACTTGGAGAGAAGGGAACATTGAGGACATTGAAAGAAAATTTTGCCCAGTTCACAATTTATCCTATTGCTAGCCCTGCTCCAGGGGTAAAACTGAGCAACATGGTTCCATCGAGACTTCTATTCCCTGATCTTTACCTCATTTCCATCCTCACCCCAGATATTTGCAAATTAGACGGTGAATGAGTTCTGTTTTCAGATTTATTTTGCATATTTAAGAGTATTTTTAAGTATATTGCCTTTCCAAATATTCTTTTTCCTTAAAGGGAGAAAATGTTTAGTCCAGGACTGTAGTTGTGCTATCCCTTAGTCTAAGGGAATTCTGTTCAGTTTCATTCATCTTTAGCTACCTGATTTATTTTAAGGGTGTGAAGGATTCAAAGGCATGCATTGGGATGCACTCAATAGTGAGAAGTCCTAAAATTTCATAGCAATAGCAGGAAGATTCCTCAAGAGTGTGAGACATGATTGAGTTTATATTTTGATTTTTACTTTGAAAGTTAAGTTGCTACCTAAATGAAAACATGATATGGGTTAAAGTGAAATCAACACCAAAACATTATGGAAAGGGCAGGACTAGGTCTGGTTCTTGTGACTGGGGGCAATCTTGCATCATCTTCCTGTGGGACTTTCATAGTTCCCATATGGATGACAGGGAGCAAGAAAGAACTGGGAAAACAGACCGCAGAGGATTTAATCCAAACTACTCTGACAGTGAGAATTCTTTTTTTTTTTTTTTTTTTTTTTTTTTTTTTTTTTTTTTTTTTTTTTTAGTGGCTTACTCTCTTAAATTTGCAAGAGATCCTGTTAATGCAGATCCAAAGCCTCTTGGCACTGGGATAGATCCATTTAAATTTTTTTGTTTTCACATTTTTTAAACTTTTTATTCTGACATAATTTCAGACTTAAAGAGAAGTTATAAAAATAGTACAAAAAATTCCCGTATTCCCTTCACCCTGATGCTCAGATTCCTTGCACATTTACCTTTTACCACCTCTGTAATCTCTGTCTACATAAGTATGGAACGTGTGAAAATTTTATGTACATAGATGTGTGTATCAATCTATCATTTTAATTTTTCTGAATGGTTTAAGAATAAGTTGCAGATATGATGTTCCTTTATCCCTAACTATTTCAATGTATATTTCTTAAAAATAAGGACAGTCTCTGACATACCCATACTACAACAATCATCAAAATCAGGAAACTAGCATTGATATAATACTGTTCCCTAATTTAAGCCTTATTCAAAATTTGTTAGTTGTTCCACTAATGTCTTTATAGCAAAAGAAAAAGAATTTGTGTCTTAGCATCTAGAATCACCCGCTGAGTTCACTTGTTGTGTCTCTTTAGTCTCTAATCTGGGACAGTTCTCAACCTTTCTTTGCCTTTCATGACTTTAACATCTTTTTTTTTTACATTTTTTATTTATTTACTTTAACATTTATTTTGTGGAGTGTTTCTCACTTGAGTTTAGTTGCCGTTTCTCTCTGATTAGACCCAGGTTATGAGATTTTTTTTTCAAGAATACCACAGAAGTGAGGATGTACTCTTTTCAGTACACCATATTATTCTTTCTACATTTATTAGTTTGAATTCCACTGCAAGAGAAAGCTTTTTCTTCTTTCCTATTTATTATTCAAACATTTATTTTTATTAGTATTGAATCATGCATTCTTATTTTATTTGATGGATTAATCCCTTAATATTCTCATTTTATTCTATGGGTTAATCCACTTATTTTGATCTCTTTTATTTTCTGGCACAACAAACTGTTTCAAGGCTAATTTTCTTCTTTCTCTGCACCAACTCTGGAATCAGCTCCAAGAGGTTTTGGTTCCTTTAAGTAGAAAATTATATTTGGAAAGTAAGGTTGAACACTACTTTTGCTCATTATTATGGGGCTTTGTTGTTTCTTAACCATCTCAGCAGACAAAGCTAAGAAATACATGTATGCAGGAATGTATGCATGTATATATGTAGGTTTGGGTTTCTATAATTTTTTCTTTCTTTTTTCTATCATATATCTATATCTATATCTATCTATATTTATGTCTATAATATATCCATCCATCCATCCATCATCTATCTAATCTATGCTATCTATCTACTAAAAACCATGAGTGTATGCTGATACTTGTATTTCCAATCTAATATCAAGGGTTTATTCTGTTCTTCCCCCGTTTCATATCCACACCTCCCTTCTACAGTCAGACCCTGGTTCTCATTATCCACAAAATATTTACCTATTTGTTTATTTATACAATATGCACAAAGGGTACAGAACTGTTAATTATAACACTATGAAGAAACAAAACGATTTAACTAGGGTTAATATTTGTTTATAGTTCTTTTACCTTTAACCCAAATGTATATAGTTAAAATACTGTATTCAAACAATACTTGGGTTTGTTTGTTTTCTTTTTCCATTCAAAGTGGTTACATTATTCACTTGAAATACAATTAGGTTAATTTATTTTTGTTTGTATTCCATTTTAGGTTCTTCCTCATTCCTGCTAATTTTATGTTTATTTTTGACTATGTAAAACACTATCATTGTTCCAAAGTCAACTCTACAAAAAAGTATATTCAGGGTAGTGACCCCCTGACCCATCTCTTCTACTCTGTTTCTTTCTCCTCATTGTACTCTATTCCCACACATCTCCTGTAGGTAACCCATGGCATTATTTTATTTTTTGTCCTTCCTGTGTTTCTTTTTGCACAAATTAGCACATTCATGTTCAATTGACCCTTGAGCAACACGGGCTTGAACTGCATGGGTCAACTTATACGTGGATTTTTTCAATAAATTCTGTAAATATATTTTATCTTATGATTTTCTTAATTACATTTTCTTTTCTCTAGCTTACTTTATTGTAAGAGTACAGTATATAGTACATATGATATACAAAATATGTGTTCATCGATTGTTTATGTTATGGGTAAGGCTTCCGGTCAACAGTAGGCTATTAGAAGTTAATTTTTCGGGAAGTCAAAAGTTACACTCAGATTTTTGACTGCATGCGGGTCAGCACACTTAACCCCAGCACTGTTCAGGGGTCCACTGTATATTTTACCTCATGGGTGTAGAATAGAGGGTGAAAATTTTTTTCTTATTCTCCAGTTTAAAAGACTTGGATACTCTCTTAAGTAAATGCTCTGCCTGATTTTCAGTAGTTTCTCTCTTCTGGGTTACCTTTAGGGCTTGAACGCATGGGCATGTTCTAATCTGCTTACTACAGAGCGCTTAAGCAGCCACGTGGCTTTCCATCTTGGCCTCACTTAAGGTTAATGTTCTCAATACAGATGTACAAAAGCCAGCAAAGATTTGTTTGAGGCAGAAATTGTCCAAATTACAAGAGCTAAGCAGAATAAAAAATAAAAATCCAACTTTAACTTCATTTATAAAGAAAGAGATAAAATTATATAAAGCAAATAGAATATATCATAAAAATGAAACTGCATTAGACACATGTCAATTTTCTTCTATTGAAATAAATCATTTATTTTAGCAGTGGAAGCACTTATTTCAATATTAGAAAAATAATGTTATTTGTTTTCAGCATAAAATAACCCTCAGGTGGAATAGATGTATCGATTTTTTAAAAATGGATTTCAAATAAATCCAATGTCTTCATAATGAAAACTTACAACATTCACCAGAATATAGTAGTTACATAAGCCAGTGGCTTCCCAAGGAAAGAGAAAATTACATTCCCTTCTCTTTCATTGGTTTTTGTTAAATACAATTTGTCCATTCCGTTTGACTGGCCAATTTGATTGCAGAGTTCTAAAACCCAGCTAGGTACAATATAGATCCACAGGCTTGACTTAGGAAAACCAACCCTATATAGCACAATAATTGGACCCACACATTAATTAGATCCAGAGATAACCTCAGCTTATTGTCACTGGGCTTCTGGGCTGAAGGAATCTAGAAATAGGATGCTTTGATATTCTGATTGATTGTTTACGATATTTGGTATCAGAGAGCAAGTTAGGAGAAAGCAGAACAGCTGCACAACAGCTATAATGAAATGCAAATGTCTAGGAGTCTCCACAATGAAATAACAAAGACAGAAGAATGATGCCCATTTTGATCAATAATAGGCAGTCTCCTACCCCTGAAAATTTTCACACACAATAATCACTATTAAAGCTGTTTCCTTTTTGCTAAATTGAAACATTCAGCACATAGGTCTGTTGCCTGATGGCATGCAGGCTCCTGATAAAGTATTAATCATGCAGCTAAATGACCCAAGTCCCCAAAGAAATCATGCAAAATAACATCATCTCCTTAAAATTAATTCATTGAAAGAACCGTTGAAAAGAGATGGGGGGAACAAAGTAGTTTATGACATTACAGTGAAACCCTGTTATAACAGGTTCACATTAGAGCAGTATGCAATATACATAGTGCTGTTGGTTGTAGAAATATTCCAGAGAGCTATCAGGTATCTGAGTGTACATCCAATTCCTTAGCTAATAGTTGCATCAATGCTTTATTTTCTGCCCCTACCTTAATCCCTACCTATTTTCTCAGTAAATATCTACTGAGTGCCTACTAGATGCCAGCAGGCTGTGCTATGTACCCTTTTGACTAACATCTTGCCTCCTCTGTTGCATTCTGACGTGGCTACTAGATCAATATCAAAACACATTTTGATTGTTTGACAATCAGGCTCAAAAACTGGTGTTGACACCCTGTTGCCTACCAATATAATCCTAACACTTGCTCTTGACATTGAGATCTCCCTGTGATATGTTTCTTTCCAGTTTTAGCTTCCACATTTCCCCCCCAAAATATTGTGAGCTCCTTTGTTGCAGTTTAGTTCATTTCAATGAACATTTACTGAGTATTTACCATGACTAGCGACTGAGCTAGGCATGGGGATAACATAATGAATAAGACAGGAAGAATTCTTGTGATAGTGGAGGAACCTGACACAAAAACAAATACTTTCCATATAATATGGCTGAGTGCAATAACAAGGCTGAATAGAGGGTACTTAGGAATCACAGGAAGTGCTTGTAATTCCACCTGGAAGCTGAGGGAGGGGCTTCTTAAAGGAATGTAGACCCCACACCTTATTCAACGTTATAGCCCCAGTGTCTAGCATAATTCTTGGCACATAGTAACTTGAGTACGTGTATAATCCTTCTGCTATACTCAATTTGGAAGACTCATGTTTCACAATCAGTTGGGGTTTTTTGTCTCTCTTTTATTTGCCTAGAATACCCTCTATTTCGTCACCATCTTTGCCTATAACGGTTTTCCTGATTACTGAAACCAATAAATAAGCATGAAATAAGACTATCCTCTATGAGCGACAATGACCACAATCAATTCAAAATGGATGATATTAGCTATGTGTAGAAGTAATTGAAGAGCCTAATTAGTGTGCTCTGTCTCTCAGATAGAGCTCACTAGCCTAGCCCTCCATCCTGAGCTGTAAGATCTGCTCATTCAATCGCCAACTTGGCATTTCCATTTGGATGTCACACAATCAACTGAAACTCAACCTGTCCCAAACAGAATTCATTATCTTTTTCATACCACTAGTCTGCAACGGTGTTTACCATACCAGTAAACAGTATCACCGTCTACCCAGTTGCTCAAGCCAGATACATGGGAGTCATCTTAGACTCACTCCACATTCCCTATTCAATCACTTGCCAAGTGTTATTTCTCTTCCTATTCCCGGTCACTGCCCACTGTCACTTCTAACCTGGAATGCAGCAAGAGACCCCTGTCTGGTCTCCCTGCCTCCACCCCTCTTTCCTTCCAAATACCGCTCCAATCTGCAGCCAGAGTGATCTTCAAATGAAAAATTGATCAGGTCAGGCTCATCTTTAAAATACTCGTATATCAGCAAATTGCAGTTGCCTTTAGGGTGAAGTCCAAAATCTTACAATGGCTGACAAGGCTTCTCAGGTTCAGTCCCATCTCTCACTACTCACCCCATCAGTCTCTCCTCTCGGGTCATGTTTCAGGCTTCTTTCAGTTCACACTGAACAATTTCTCACATCATGGCTTTCAATTGTGCTGTTTCCTCTGCCTGGAACACTCTCTCCTTTGATCTTTGTGTGGCTGATTCTTATTTATCCTCTAGATCTCACGGCTTCAGAAACACTTTCTGAAAATTTAATGATAGTGGCTGTCTTAGTCTGTTTGGGCTGCTACAACAAAATGCCAGAGACTGGGTGGCTTATAAACAATGGAAATTTCTTTCTCACAGTCTGGAGGCTGGAAGTCTGCGATCAGGGTTCCAGCATGGTCAGGTTCTGGGGAGGGCCCTCTCTGGTCACAGACTTCTTGTGTGTCCTCGCATGGTGGGAGGGGTGAGTTAGCTCTCTGGGGCCTCTTTTATAAAAGCACTAATCCCACTCATGAGGGCTCTGCCTTCATGACTTAACCACCTCCCAAAGGTCTCACCTCCTAAAACCACCTCTCAAAGACTTCACTTCCTAATAGCATCACCTGGGACATTAGGTGTTCAACATATGAATTTCAGAGAGACACAAACATTCAGACCATAGCTGATAAGACTATCCAGTTAATTCTCCTGATTCTGCTTCCATACTCACCTAGCAACCTCCTGGTAATAATAACAAGCTTACTTTACCATATTTTCTTTATTAGAGAAACTAAGGCATGGTTTGCATCTTCTGCAATATTTCATATAGCAAAAGAAAAATAGTTTTTTCAAACCTTGACATTCTGGTGTATACATCAGCCTGTGTAAACTGAGTTGGACAATGTCTCCATCTTGCTTCTCCATCACTTGACAAATCACGACAACTATAATAGAAGTGATGTTCTCTTCCTCATCACTGCTACTGCACTTAGCTTGTACCACCACTCCTACCATTCGCTCATACCTTAGACATAATGTGTATGTTTCAGCTCCTCTATTAATTAGCAGGGACAATGGTGCCTTGTTCATTTCTGTATAAATAGAATGCATAGGTGCTCAGTAAGTATTTGTTAACGCTACTAAAACACAAGAAATACTCAGAAATAACAGAGCTACCCTTGTTGATTCACTTTGAAACTCTATTCAGTGTGTTCTTTCCCCTCTAACACCACTGCCACTAATTCAGGTCTCATCCGTTCTTCCCCTGGGTTATTGCAATAGTGTCTTTATTGGTGTACATGTCTATCTTTTTTTCCTTCTAACACTGCATTCTCTTCCCTGATAACAGTGTGCTTAAACCACTTCAAAACATTTTAGTTTCTTCAGAATTATAAAAAAAACTAATTTAAATGGTTTATAAGGACATTCATGATCAGGCCCCTACTTACCTCTCAGATGCGACTCTCCCTCCCTCTCTTCCTTGTTTTCCTTTTCTTCAGTCACACTGATCTACTTGCTATTTCCTTATGTGCTCTGGTCTTTCATAACCCACACCTTTGCACATGTTGCTAGATCTGTCAGGAATAACCTTCTCCTCTCTCTATATATAATTTCTATAAATACTTTAAGACATAGGTCTAGTGACAATTACTCTGGAAAGGAGTTCCTGACGCTGTCTCTTCACCCAGACTGTTCTGTGATCTTACTTTCTTAGCTTCTGCCACTAATTTCTGTCATAGCACTTAGCATATCCATCTCTTTCCTTATTCACATAATCCCTCCTTCTAATAAACAAAACCAAACGGGGAACATTCAAGGATAGGGACCACATCCATCTTGCTTACAATTGTATCTCCAGGGTATAGCACAATGCCCAGTATACATCAGGTGCTCAAGACACATCTGATGAACCAATGTTCTAGGCTTCTGGTGCTCTGGGCAAGAGATAAGCTGTTTCCAGGAAACTACAATAGAACATAACCAAATGTATAATATTGGGACACTGAATCAGCAACTCTCCTAGGCTCAATAGTTGTTTGTAAGATATGTTCTCTAATAAGTCAGAGACTTTTATTACCTGCCCTCCCAACACAGTGGGGAGGGGACTGGAAAAAGAAGCATACTTCATGTTTCTAGTGGCTAAGAAAATAAGAACAGTGATAATAACAATAACAGCAGCCACAGCATCAATAACAATAATAATTATTAGCTGCCTACTTTGGGCCCAGGCATTATAATACATACTCTATTATATGTCACTTAAAATTCACAATAATTCTATGAGGTAGGTACTGTGATTATTCACAGTGCACAGATGAGAGAATTAAGCTCCAAGTGGTAAATGTTTACGATAGGCTACACAGCTAATCAATGGTAGAGCTTTGGTTCAATCTCATGTCTGCTTGACTTAAAACCCCAGCATCTTAATCGCTATCCTGGATTTTCTAGGAGAGGGTTAAACTTCAAAAACACAAAAGCAGACATACAGACACATGTAGATACCTACACAGCACGGCTGAGAATGTTGTAAAGAAAAGGCAGAGCTTAACTTCCTCAATCAGACAGTGTCCTCCCTGCTCCTTTCTTTGACTCGGAATGAAAGAAGTCTCTAAGGAGAGAGACTAGAATGGTCAATGTGCAGTTTCTTTTCTAACATTTGAGACACTGAAAATTTGCTGGGCTATTTCCATTTACGTTGCTTTTCTATTTTTTTTTACTAACATGAACTGCAGCCTCTTGTGGCAAAGCATGAAGGGGGGAGGGAGCACTGGCTACAGAGATGGAAGAGGTTGCCTGAGTCCCCTTGGGAGCTGGGCTCCAGACATAGATGAGAGAAGCACGGTTGGGGGGAAAGTTCACAGTATTAAGCTGTTTCTTCAAAGTGGCTGTTCTCCTGGCTGCTCCTTAAATAAGTCTTAGCTTAGAAACCTGGAAGGGAAACTACAGTCAAGTCTGTCTNAAACCTGGAAGGGAAACTACAGTCAAGTCTCTCTCTCTCTCTCTCTCTCTCTCTCTCTCTCTCTCTCTCTCTCTCTCATTCTCTCTCTCTCAAATTCCCATAGGTCATCTAGTCAGGGTAGATGGGGTGCTGTTGTGTATGGAGGGGGGTACACATTTTGTTCCCTCTTACCCCTTCAAATTATGCCTCCTCCTTCATATTCAACTCCTATCTTCCTTGACGGTTTTAATTTCCCACTTTCTTTTATGATTTCTCACTTCTCTATGTCAGTAATATACCAGAGATTAGGTATTTATGCCATCACTTGAGCTGCAGGATTTATTGTAGTGGAATACATTTGGATGTAGGAAGGATTGTGAGACGATTGTAGTCACCCAGGAGAATGGTGTCCAGAATTCAAAATAAAGATTTAATTCTGGAAAAGGAGAGGGATAAATGGTTGCAAAGGGCATTGCCTAGAAATTTTGCTTCTGAAGTCTCTACCGTTTACTTTCAATATGCTGTTACAGTTTAAATATAAGATGACCTTCAAGGAGAAAGAGTTGCTGTATTCTGAACAGACAGAATATGGACAGATACACATGAAATCCTGCTCAGCAGATGACGCTACGCATCCTATTATGTCAGACACCAGCAGCAGTGTGGCTGGCTTGCTAGAGGACCTCATCTGTGGACTGGCCGTCTTTGTGTTCGTCTTTCCATAGAGATGGCCTCTTAATAGTATTTATTATAACAAGAATGGCCCTGAAGCAATCAAAATGTATCTGGTGTTTCTGGGTTTGTGCTTTATAGTCTATGCCTTCATTATGATCATTCATTTATTAATATGCTAAAGAGGAAAGACTTTCCCATTAACAGAAGAAAATGGCCAAAAAGGGTTGTGACACTGGGCAGTCAGGTCTCTAATGGAGATGTGAGAGCAGAGAAAACAAACAAACAAACAAACAAAAAACCTCCTTTCATGTGTCAGAGATGAATTCATTTTCAAATATATGCTGCTTGTGTCTACTCACAGGTACTGAAATATAGCATTTCTTACAGGCCGTTTTAAGTCCTAATTACATTTAAACATTTGAGATAAAATAACTTAACCTGAACCATATTTGTAGACAATATACAAATACATTTCCTCCCAAGAAAAAAAATTTGTAAAAAGAAAAATGTCTAATGATTTTTTTTTAAATGTATTGGAGACTGGTGACTGAAAGGAAGAATCATAATCAGAAAGATAAATCTAAGGAAATGGACAGAAGATAGAATTAAATTTTAAATAGCTGAATTATTGGACTCAGAAGTTCCTATTTCAGAAAGACCCGTTCAGCTACCAAATGCTAATAATTATATATCTGCCTGCTCATGGTTCTGTGGCTACCTGTGACCAATCATCATTCATATAGAGACATAAGTCAGATTTTAGCTTTGCCCACTTGGCTGTCTTCAGCGAATTACTGGCAAAGTATAAATGCAGAGACTGCAAATGACTGGAAGAAGAAGAATGATAACAAGTCAGACAGGGATAGGGTAATCATAAGAAAAGAGAAGAGGAAACATGGCAACATTTCTTCTATTAAAAATGTCTCCACCACCGGAGCTTTACCCTTAGGCTCAAATTAAGAGATACAATGAATATGCATCAAAAAGACTTCAAAATGTGCATGCTCTTTGATCCAGTAATTCCACTTTAGGAATTCATCTCAAGCAAATTAATAAAGATGTGGGAAAAAACAGTTGTAATGAAGTTCACAGCAGCATGATTCGGTATAGCAAAGCTTTGGAAAGAGCTTAAAAGTATAAAAAAAGATGGATTAAATAAATGATCGCATATCAATAAGATGGAATATTAAGTAGCTACTAAAATTATGATATAGTCTAATTTTATTGGCATAAAATATGATCCTAGGTGTTAATTGAGGAAATAGTATTATAAAACTACCCACAGTGTGATCCCTTAAAAACATACATAGAAAAATCCCTGCAAGACATATAGCAAGGCACTACCAGTAGTTGTCTCTACTGGTGATTATTATGGCTGCTTTTCATCCTTTTTTTTCCCCTTTTCTCTTTTTCTTGTTTCTACGTTAAGATACTTCTGTCATGGATATGCATTGCTTTAATAATAATATAAAAAGAATACAACAAACTTCATTTTAGAAGAATGATATATTGGGTTGTCGGAAAAGTCATGACGCATTTTTGCAACGAAAAATATAGAAGAAACACGTCATGACTTTTCCGACAACCCAATAGTTGTCAAGGCAACAATAATTCTGAAAGCTTGGAATGCCCCGTTGTATGTCTATGTGCAAATTACATGCCTCATTTTACTCATTTACTTGAGTTTCAGTTTACTCATTTGTGATATGGAATCGCACCTATTTCACAAAGTTGTTGAGAGGCTTAAGTAAGGCAAAGTGTGTCAAAGTGCCTGGCACCACGTTCAGCACATCGATAGCAGGTCAGTATATACTGTACCTGCATCTGCATGAAAGGTCAATGATCTAGATTTCACACATGGGTTAATAGCCTTGAAAATATGCTAGATTATACCATTTTGATTGTTAAAGAAACCTGCTCTCCAGACATAAATGAGGTAGACTCCAGCATGGGACATAGTGTGACTCCTCTACAAGGCTGCCAGTGATTGGTAGAATGTGAAGATTGGGAAGGGTCTGACCAGCCAAGGTGAGATTAATTTAGGCCCTCACCTCACCAGCAGATGCCAGAGCCCACAACCTCCCTTATATGAGTACAAAGACAGAGTAGCGCAACAACACATGGTTTGCTCATTCCTTGTTAAAATGGAAAATGTCAACTAAAAATAATTGTCTTTAAATACTACCATTAACAAAACCCAAGAGTTTTAAGCAAACAGATGTCTAAAAAGAAACTTATTTTCTAAAGCGTAACTGGGACAATGCAACCCGCCAAATTGCTATATATTCAGTTTCCAAGAGACTGATATTGGCAAGTTCTGTATTGCTCTCTATTGGTAGTTGGAAGAAACTCCAGACAATGAATGAAGAGCAAATGGCACTTCTGAGCCTGGGGCAGAGTGGTTTACTCAGCCATTTAACAAATATTTATTGAGCAGGCACTATGTGACACACTCTGTGGTAGGTACTAATAGCAATGGGATAGAAGCCCTGCCATTGTGGAATTTTCCATGATAATAGTGAACCAAGGTAAACTAGATGTCAAGAAACCTCAATTCCATTTCATGTTCTGTTCTGAGTGACTTGCATATGCTCCATAAAAATGCAGTGACTTGGTTTCTCAATTCTTAAAATATGGAAAACAATGTCTTGATTAAATATACAGATAATTTGAAATTGTCTCAAGCTCTTGTTGGAGAAAGCTCCTTTTGGAAAATGCTGGGATGTGTTTCAGAAATTATTGTGGAAAGATATTTTTCCTTTATCCTTGCTTTTTCCCTGCAGAGTCTTGAAAATCAACAAATCAAAATGCTCTAATTTTTAAGTCTGTTTATTTTCATTTGAAGCTTAGAATGTTTTTTTTCTTTTCTTTATTTTTTTTTGTTTTTTGTTTTTTGTTTTACATTCTGCTAATCTTCAGCTCCTATATCAGTGTTTAAATACATCATCATTGTGGAATTGCAAATAGTAATTTGTTTATTTCTCTTTGCTCTCAAGTTGCTCCCCAATCAAATTTATTTTTCAAAAGCAATTTAAAGGTGTATCTTTCAACTGGTTAATAGAGGCAAGCTGTTTGTTGGTTCTGTTTTCTCAGCTGTTGAGTAATAGTTATTGGATGCAAAAGGGAGAGAGTTGGCTTGTGTCAGACAATGTGGGCAAGATTCTGGACTTGCACAGTTGTGCCAGTGCACCTGAGATCCCACCAGCAACACATTTCTTTCTCTGCACACTGGCATCTCTTGGAAACTGTCTGCCAAGCCAGGTCCAACAGACTTCACTGGTGACTTACTGAAGAACAAACTCATATTTGGCTGAAACAAGGGTGAAACTCATATTTAAAATTTTGAAGTAAGAACCAAATCGTAGTTTACGAAGATGAAGGTCTAATAATTTAGTTAATTTATTCATCATCACTTTCAAATTTCTTATTGTGGCCTACAGCCTCAACGTACTTTGACCACCCCCTACCTCCCTGTCTTGTAGTATTTTCCTGCTTGCTCATTATGCTTAAACCATATTCTTTCTTTTCTAGACATAATAAACTCATTTCCTCTCCAGGCTTTTTTTTTCTCTCTCATGCTGCTGGTTCTCTTTTTCTGGAACAGCTTCATCTTGTTCTCCAAATTACCTTTCGCTTCTCTCCTCCCCCACAGGCTCTCCCATCAATTTAGCATCTACTTATCCTTCCGCTCCTCAGCTCAAACCTCATTTTTTCTGAGAGGACTTCCTGATTTTCCAGATCAAGTCCTCATTCTAAACACATTTTTATTAGCTGGAAGAAAGTCAATGAAGTTGAAGCATATGGAGCAAGAGTGGTGGTGGTGTAATTTGGGGTTGGCAAGGTAGGCAGGGGACAGACCAAGCAGGGTTTTGCAGGCCTAGTTGAGAATTTACTTAGCTGCAGTGTAAGAACAATAGAAAGCCATTACAGAGAATGACAGTGATCAGATTTGAGTTTTGAAGATATCATCCTGGCCACTTTATGGAGAATCCGCTTCAGTAAGGTAAAAGGTAACATACAAGGAAACCAGCTAGGAGTCTATTTGCAGTAGTCTAGAAAGAAAAAAATGATGAATTGGACCAAGGTGGTGACACTGGAGGCACAGAGACCTTAGTAAGTGCTAGACATATTAACAAAGTGAAATCAAATCAATAAAACTTCTTGAAGAATGGGATTTGGAGAACAAAGGACAAGGTGGTGTCCAAGATTATTCCTAGTCCTGATTTGTGCAGTTAGATGGCTGGTGGAGGACCAGCTTTCATGGGTGTTTACGTGTGTGGCGGGCGTAAGGCGGAAGGTTGGTGAGGACAGCAGTAGGATTGTGGGCTAGCTCTAGATTTTAGTTTTAAAGTTTATAAATTGCTTAGTAGAATGCTTTGTTGTACTATTACAGTATCATAATAATTCTAGTTTACACTCAGTGAATATGCAATTGTGCCAGGCACTACTCTACATGCTTCACATATATTAAGTCACTTAGACTTCAATAAATGATAACATCTTTGATTCCATAATTGTCATTATCATTATTGCAATATATACTGCCTGTCTTTCCTGGATGGAGTTTGTCAACATAAGCAATTTTTTCCTATCCAAGTCTCCTTTTTATAGACTCCATGCAGGAAACTACCACATAGTATAGGCACATTCTTCAGAAAACTTACAGTGCAATTGATTACATTCCAGTCATCTTGGGTTGTATTCTAAGTCTGAGGGCATGCCCATGTATGTAATCTATCTACAAACCTGTACTCAGAGTGGTTACTTTTATCTATGTATTGATTCTTATTAATTTCATTTTTATAAAGTGATTATATCTGGCATTGTCCCCAAATTTTCATGGTTATTTACTAAAGTCCCATATGTACTGACTAGAACAATCTTGCCCAATCCAGGACAAAGAACTCAATAGGCTTAACACTAAAATCTCAACTTTTTGGAAAGTCAGCTCAACTAAAAACCCAATGGGCAGCCTTTTTATTTTATTTTATTTAAATTCAGTGTTATAAACTAAGGACAGAAAGCCTCTTAGAGCTTTCTCTGGCATAAATGGTGACATGGACCTTAAAATGCTTATGTATTGCTCATTTGGGGAGACCTACAAACTAGCTGGACTAGTCTACACTTGAAGCAGCAGGTATAACAAGTTTGCACAGGTATTTTGGAAATTAATTCAAATCACCATGCTGCATACTAGTGTCACTGTTGATCACCAGCAGCACCTTTATCTTATTGGGAATAGATCTGTATTTGCTGATAAAGTTGGGGGGTGAGAAAGAGAAGATGTTATTTTTATTATACAAGAAAACGTCCTCAGCAGATATCCATTGCACTGGACAGACAACAATATCAACAGTGTGTCTTCCTCTCTCAGCTTGATTTTAGGTGGAAACCCTTGGTCCAAAACAAAACAAAACAAACAAAACAACACAACAGTGGCATTAGAGATGGTCTTCCGATTTTTTTGGAGCCATGGAACATGGAAGCATAGATGGCTATATAGGCTTCCGACCTCTTCATTTGGTTTCAAAATCTCTTGCAGTGTGGTCTCAGAACTGCCAATTTTGTCAAGGGTAGTGAAACAGAAAAGTAGGCATGACTAAAATGACTCACAGACTGAGTGATAAGCAAGATTCGGGATACAATATAGTCTGTGGAGCTCAGCTGAGCCACCTTCACCCCCATTTATAAAACAATCAGGAAAAACCTCTAATGAGGGATTGTCAAAGAAGACACTTGTTAGGATTTATATGCAAGGAAAGCTCACTGATTCACAGAAGAGATGATGATACAGGAAGCTGAGTAAGTGTAGCTGCCAAAACAAAAACTGTGGCAGTGGGCCCTAGACAAAGGCCTTCCTAGACTATGTGGTCACTAAGGATTTCGCGCGGGCTTCAGACAAAGACATTCCTGGACTGTATGGTCATGAAGACTTCCGCGTTTAATACTTCCAAATTCCTACCTCACCAGGGAGCCAGTCAGAAACTGGCACAATGGCCACACCGTCCTAATAATAAATCTTAGCTGCCAACCTGAAAACTTCAGGGTATATAGCCCCGAGTCTGGCCTGGGTCGGGGCTCAGCCTCTGGATGTAAATCCGCTGAGCCTGTGCTGGCATTAATAAAAGTTGCTTCCCGGCTCACTCAAGAGTTTGAGCTCTGAGCAACAGCGGTTCGATGCCCAGTCCGAGCTGAGCTGCCGCTAAGCTGCCAATAGGTAGCAGGATGGCTCAGCTAAAAAAAAAGTTGCTTCCCAAGCGTTGGTGTCCTGTCTCTCTGGTCTGAGTTTCCTGCAACATAATTGGGGGCTCATCCGGGAGATGGAGATGGTGATATTTTCGCCTCTCTTGTCCCCAAAGTCCGGCTCCCCTGAACCACAGGGGAGGCGAACTCTACTCGGCGCCAGCGTACCCTTCTCCGTCAGTGGGGACGTCTCCCCCACAGGCCACGGGGGACCGACCTGGGAGCACAAAGGTACCCTGAGGACTATGGGAACCAGCTTGGGAGTGCCGCCCGACCAGACAGGTAAGGACTTGGGTCCCTTAAGGCAGCCTGTCCATCAGCGGACAGAAGGGGAGACTTATCACCTTCTGGAGTCACCTGTGTATCTGAATTTCTGAGAGAAACCGTGACTCCCAGGAACAGGGCGGTGGGCGGAGAATAAATCTGTTTGAGTCTGTATGAATGAGATGTAGCCTGTCTGCGAAGTGAGTGTGGAGTCCCGATCCGTGGGTCCGTGGTGCATCTCATATGGCTTAAGGTGGCATCGCTAAATTGTCTCATATGGTTTAGTATTCCAAGTCGGGGATTTGTACCGACCCACCAATTGCTAGGAAGCACCTGAAAATCTCCGCAAGTGGAGTGGCCAGAGATGGACAAAGCGAATCTCTGAGTGTGTGTCGCACCGATTTCGGGTGGTTGCCATGGGTGGGCGACAGAGTATTCAGACTCCATTAGGATGTATGTTAAAAAATTTTAAGAAGGGATTCTTGGGGAATTATGGCATTGAGATGACCCCCCAAAAGTTCCATACCTTCTGTGAGATTGACTGGCCGTCATTCAGTGTCAAATGGCCAGCAGAGGGAAGCTTAGACAGAGACCTTATTAGGAAAGTCTACCTCCTTGTTACCAGCAGCCCCAGTCACCCCAATCATTTCCCTTACATTGACTCATGGGAGGCTATTGCACATACCCGACCCCCTTGGTTGAAGTCCTGTTTGGAAAACCAGAGCAGAATTCTTTCAGCACGAGCTATAATTCTCTCACGAAGCTGCCTAAGGAAAAAAACAGAAGCACAAAAGATGGTCTTATCTTCAGACCCGGAAGAAATCCCACCCCCCTATTCGCCTATCTATCCACCTCTCCCGAGAGCCTCTGAGCTGCTAGCCCCGCCCCCAGCACTGCCCTCGCAGGCTCCAATTTCTCCGCCCACCAAGCCAGTTCAGCCTCTAGTACTGCCTTCCCCATCTCCACCTCCTCTGCCCACCATGCTAGCCCTGTCTCCAGTACGGCCCTCGCTGGCTCCACCTTCTCCACCGACCACCCCCTTCCTGGACCCCTGGCTACACTGCCGCCTCCAGTCCTGACCCCATACAGGCCCACAGATAAGTGGCTGCCGACAAAGGGCCCTGAGACTGGTGCTCTCCAGCTCCCTCTACAGGAAACCAGAGGCTTTGTCTACTATGATCAGGAAGGCCAGAAACAGGGAGGCCGACACGTGTGTGTACCAGCCCTTCTCAACCATTGATCTCTTAAATTGAAAAAAATCATACCCATCATACACTGAAAAGCTGCAAGCTTCGACTGACCTCCTTCAGTCAATCATTCAAACGCATCGGCCCACCTGGGCTGATTGTCACCAGCTCCTCCTAACTCTCTTCAACACTGAGGAATGCGGGTGAGTCATCCAGGGAGCTATAAAATGGCTGTCGGAACATGCCCCACCCGGGACCTTAAACAGTCAAGTATATGCCCAGAACCATTTCCCTGAGGAGGACTCCCAGTGGGACCCCAATGACGACCGGGACTTCCAGATGCTGGAACGGTATCAAGAAGGCCTTACAGAAGGCCTAAAGGATGGTAGCAAAAAAAGCATCAATATGAACATCTCTGAAGTCCTCCAGGGGCTAGAGAGCCCAAGCCAATTTTATGAAAAACTCTGTGAGACATTTCATCTCTACACTCCCTTTGACCCCGAGACTGTCGAGAATCAGTGGATGGTCAATGCTTCTTTTGTCGGGCAGTCCCAGGGCAACATCTGGCTGAAACTTCAGAAACTAGATGGATTTGCTGGCATGAAGCTCAGCCAAATCCTCGAAGTGGCGACCAAAGTCTATGTCAACCATAACCAGGAGCTCATCAAGAGGCGGATCGGAAGATGAAGAGAAAGGTGGACTTGCTGGCTACTGTGCTTGTCGAAAGGGCTGGGACCCCGGGAAAAATGCCATCCCAAACCTGGGACTACTCCAGTGAGGGTGACGTCAAGGGGCGCCACACACCGGGAGGCCAAGGCTGCGACACGACCAATGTGCTTACTGCCACCAACGTGGCCACTGGAAAAATAAATGTCCTCAGCGGTTGGGGAGGATGCCAACAGGTCTGAGTCCCCGAAGGCGGGGTTGAGTCACTCATGGCCGTTACCAGCCACCCCAACAGATGCCAGGCCCTTCTGGAGATGACTTCATCGGATTCGCTGGCATGGAAGAATACAGGGAAGAGTAGGCCAGACCGGGCTCCTCCAGCTAGGCCCCCAGGAGCCTATGATCCGAATGTTAATTGGGGGCCAACCCATTGACGTTATGGTTGACACAGGCACTGAACATTCCATTGTGACACGGCCCGTAGGCCCTCTCTCTCAAAAACAGGTCATCATCATGGGTGCCGTGGGAGGACGGGTCCGTTGGCCCTTTTTGCGGCCTCGATAATGCACCCTGGGAGGCCGAGAAATTACTCATCAGCTCCTCCACCTGCCAGACTGCCCTGTAGCATTATTGGGAATGGATCTACTAGGAAAACTCCATGCTCAAATCACCTTTAACCACAGTGGCAATACTGAGCTAACATTGGGTAAATCAGGGGCTAAGATTATGTCTCTCACCATACCTCGCGAGGAAGAATGGTGACTTTTTGGTCTTGTAGAAGAAGTCCAAGAGGAACCCGAACTCCCCTTCTCAATACTGGGAGTTTGGGCAGAAGACAACCCACTGGGCCTGGCATGACATGCGGCCCCAGTAGTTGTGGAGCTAAAACCTGGGGCAGAACCGGTATGCCTCAGGCAATACTACATCCCCCACAATGCACAAGTTGGCATCCAAAAACATTTGGACAGACTCCTAAAATATGGGATTCTTCGTCCCTGTCAGTTGCCTTGGAACACACCTCTGCTTCCAGTCCAAAAGCTGGGAACTGAGGACTACCGTCCAGTGCAGGACCTGGGAGCACTAAACCAAGCAACGGTTACTTTACACCCAGTTGTTCCCATCTATATCCCCTTCTGGGCCTCATCCCAGCTGAAGCAACCCACTTCACCTCCCTGGACCTCAAGGTCACCTTATTCTGTATTCGTCTGGCCCCGCAGAGCCAGCCACTCTTCGCCTTCCAGTAGGAAACCCCTGAAAATGGGGACAAAGCCAGCTGACATGGACAAGGCTACCACAGGGCTTCAAGAACTCGCCAACCATTTTCGGGGCTGCCTTGGCTTCGGACCTAAAGCCCTTTCCAGCCAGCCAAACCGGTTGTGTACTGCTTCAATATGTAGACGACCTCTTACTAGCTGGGAAGAGCTATGATGACTACATGCAGGGTACATATCACATCCTTAAGCTTTTGTGGAAGCAGGCTACAAGGTCTCCAAGAAGAAGGCTCAATATGCCAAGACAGGGTCAGATACCTTGGTTTCCACTGTCACAAGGACAACGCCAGCTCGGCCCAGAAAGGAAACAGGCGGTGTGTACCATCCCTGTCCCCACTACTCGGAAACAGGTCTGCGAATTCTTAGGGGCGGCAGGCTTCTGTAGGATCTGGATCCCCAACTTCTCTACTATAGCCAAACCCCTTTATGAAGCCACAAAGGGGGGTGAACGTGAACCTTTTCTATGGGAGTCTCCACTACAGAAAGCTTTTAATGAGCTTAAACGGGCTCTCATTCATGCCCCTGGCCTAGGACTCCCGGACATCACCAACCTTTTTCTTTCTCTATGTACATGAATGCACAGGAACGGCAGTAGGGGTCCTTACCCAACTGCTAGGGGATTGGCACCGGCCAGTATCCTACCTCTCAAAACAACTTGACTCAGTGGCATTAGGATGGCCACCTTGCCTGCGGGCACTCACAGCAATGGTCCTGCTCGTGTCTGAAGCTGACAAGCTGACCCTGGGTCAGGAATTAACTGCCTGGGCTCCACACTCAGTTCGAGTCCTGTTAGATCATAAGGGACATTATTAGCTTACCAACTCCCAGATTGCCAAATACCAAGGGCTATTGTGTGAAAACCCACGAGTCCGCCTTGAAGTTGTACAGACCTTGAACCCAGCCACTTTACTGCCTGTAGGGCCTGGGCCCCCAGACCATGACTGCATTGAAGTCATGGACGAAGTGTTCTCTGGTAGACCGGACCTGACTGACCCACCTCTTATGGACCCCGATGTAAAATACTACACTGATGGTAGCAGCTATGTTCAGGGAAATAGACGGTTGGCTGAATACGCTGTAGTAACTCTACACACCATCATTGAAGTGAAACCCCTCCCACAGGGGACCTCGGCACAAAAGCCGGAGCTTGTCGCCCTGACTCGGACCCTTCAGCTGGCAGCTGGGGTAAGAGCCAATAGTTATACCGACTCTAAGTATGCCTTCACTACCCTCCATGTTCATGGGGCTTTATACAAAGTAAAGGGATTAATCAATTCAGGAGGGAAAAATATTAAATATGGACGAGAGATTCTAGATCTCCTAGAAGCAGTATGGGCACCCAAAAGGGTGGCAGTCATACACTGCCGGGGCCACCAAAAGGGTGACACCATCGCAGCCCGTGGTGATCACAAGGCGGACCAAGCAGCCAAGTTAGCCGCAGCCGAAGAAACCCTCGAACCTCCAACGTTAACAACTTTCCTTTTTCCCAGCCCTTTAGCCAAATGGGATCCGAAATATTCCCACCAAGAAGAGGCCTGGTTCAAGACTGAAGGGGGAAGCCGCCTCCGTAATGGATGGTGGAAATTTCGAGACATCCGCATTGTCATACCAGGGACCCTATCACTGGCTTTTGTCAAACAGTTTCACCAACGAACCCACTTTGGTCAAAATACCCTAGAATCGACCCTCAACAGGTACTTCTATGTACCTCGACTCTCCAGTACTCATGAATAGTCTGTGAACAGTGCCTTGTTTGTGCTCGCAACAACCCACGTCAAGGACCGGTCCTACCCCCAGGAGTCCAACATACTGGCGATGCGCCATTTGAAGATCTTACAATAGATTTCACTGAGATGCCACGCTCCAGGGGTCTTAGATACCTCTTAGTATTTGTATGCACCTACTCAGGATGGGTGGAAGCCTTCCCCACCAGGACAGAAAAGGCACGGGAAGTTGCCTGGCTACTGCAGCAGGAAACAGTCCCTCACTTTGGACTGCCACTCTCAATAGGCTCTGACAATGGTCCCGCTTTTGTAGCCGAAGTAATCCAGCTCCTAGCCAGGCTCCTCTACATCACTTGGAAGCTACATAGCGCCCACTGCCCACAGAGCTCAGGACAAGTAGAATGCATGAATCGGACCCTCAAGTCCTACCTGAAGAAACTGTGCCAAGAGACACACCTCCATTGGGACAAGGCCCTTCCAATAGCGCTCCTGAGGATACGCTCGGCTCCTGCCAAAAAGACGGGCCTTTCCCCTTATGAGATCATATATGGAAGGCCACCTCCACTCATTAGAGGCCTCCAAGGAGACCTTAAAGAAATAGGGGACCTAACCTTAAGACAACAACTTGAGGGCCGGCCGAGTGGGGCGATGGTTAAGAACTTGCTTGGGATGCCAGAGGGCCCCGGTTTGGATCCCACATATGAGGGCCAGTGACACTGCCCTCCACAGCTAAGATGCTGAACAACAGCTCA
>NW_017731406.1:492629-496079 GCF_001890085.2 Hipposideros armiger | reverse complement strand
TTGGTATAATCCAGCCTGGTTTCTTCCTCCTTCCTAACCAAACTGGCCAAGAGCTAGGCGTCCCCTTATAGCAGAAATTACAGATAAAGCCCAAAAGGTCCCTTGATATAGGGGGGCATCAAACTCGGGGGGAAGATAAATGGATACCCCAGCGGATCATCCAATATTATAGCCCAACTACTTGGGCTCAAGACGGGAGTTGGGGATACCATACTCCCATTTACATGCTCAACCGTATTATCAGATTACAGGCTTTTCTAGAAATAATTACCAATGAAATTTGCAACAGCTTTAAAGCTCCTCGCTACCCAACAGACCCAGGTGAGGGCCGCTATTTATCAAAACCCCTAGCACTGGACTACTTACTAGCTGAAGAAGGTGGCATCTGTGGCAAATTTAATCAGTTGGACTGTTGTCTGCAGATTAACGACACTAGCAAAGCTGTGTCTGCTATCGCCACGAATATTAGAAAACTTGCTCATGTCCCAGTTCAAAAATAGTCAGGATGAAACCCTGGGAGCCTATTTGGAGGATCGTTCTCCACCCTCGGGAGATTTAAAGCGTGAATTGGAATCGTCCTCCTGCTCCTTGGGGCATGCCTCCTTCTACCCTGCATTCTCCCCCTTGTCATTCGCTCTACCTCTTCCCTCATAGAGACCATTGTAGAACGTAAGACTGCCACTAAGGTCCTCAAGTTATGGAAGTACCCACCCCTAGACCAGCAGCCCGTCGAAGGAGATGATGCTCTCTAACCAATATATGGGTTTGAGCATCAAAGGGGGGAATGTGGCAGAGGGCCCTAGACAAAGGCCTTCACAGGCCATGTGGTCACTAAGGATTTCTCACGGGCTTCAGACAAAGACATTCCTGGACTGTATAGTCATTAAGACTTCTGCATTTAATATTTCCAAATTCCTACCTCACCTGGGAGCCAGTCAGGAGCTGGCACAATAGCCACATATCCTAATAATAAATGTTAGCTGCCAACCTGAAAACTTCAGGGTATATAGCCCCAAGTCCCATCTGGGTCAGGCTCAGCCTCTGGATGTAAATCCGCTGAGCCTGTGCTGGCATTAATAAAAGTTGCTTCCCACGCCTTGGTGTCCTGTCTCTCTGTCTGAGTTTCCCACAACAAAAGGATAAATAGCAACTCACATTTGGACTATTTGCAATATACAACAACAGGAAAGCCTGCCCTTACTCTCTTCATGATGGCAGTGGCACCTTGGAGCTATCCACACCACCAAGGAAGAAAGCTGATGGAGCCCAAGAGGCAGCCTGTGCCCTTGCTCTGAAGTTGATTTGCCCAGCCAGGCAAATGCACGTGGGAGGTTTGACTTTGTCGTTCACACTGGTCCAGATGGTGCTGTCCAAAGCCAGAATCTCTGGGCCACCGGAGCAGCATGGAGAAGCTTTCAGCTCCTCCTGAATCAAATTCTGGCTCTTGCAGCAGGCAAGTCATGGAAGTGTGCCAAACTCTTCCAGCCAAAAAGCTACTGAATTCTCTTTCTTTCTTACTTTCATCCAACTCTTTGCTTGAAATATTAGCGTTGTAAAATGGGAGTTAAGAAGAATTTTTTTTTCATTTTCAAGACTATTTCTGGTGCTTCGAATCGTGACATCACCTAAAATAAAGTATTAAAATAAAAGAAGCTCTTCATTTACATTTTTCTTCCAACTGCATTTGATATAGAAATAAATGCTTGTGTTTTGAGTGCAGAATCCAGCTTGTCAATCTGCAAATTTTCTTTAACTAATAAGCCCATCACAATTTTACATGGTTTGCCAATGGGTGCAGGCTGAACCCTGTCACTAGAATAGGGTTTACAAGTGACACTTCCACATTATATCATAGGAGTTCCTATTCACAACTTTAAGAACTGCCTTTGCCTCCCTTCTGGTCCTACGTACTTTGTCTTAGGTATGGCTGATCATCTCTACCAGACCACAAGCTCCTTTGAGAGCAGGGACCATGCCTTCATCATGTCATGTTTGTATGTCTCTACTCTCCCTCCTCCCCACCATTTTATAGAGTAACCACTCTAAAATGTTTGCTCAAAGCAGACAAATTTTATTCCAGTTATTCCACCACCCCTTATCCTACATCGCAAGCTAAGCGACTTAAATGTTTTTCTGTAGTGATGCCCTAAGAGCTTTCTCAAAACCAGGATCATGTAAAGCAGATATAGAAGCATAGAAAAAGTGCTCTCAAGTGGTTCAGCCTGGTGCCCAACATTCATTAAGTTCAGTTTACATTGTCTTTTATTTTTCCAACATCTTCAGTGTCTAGACTTATGAAGGAAGGCTCATTTTCTTGGTTGGGAAGAGACATTTTTTATTATTATTTATCAAAATTAAATCATAAAATATTTATCATTATAATATCACCGGTCATACTAGCTTTTCTTTAGTCCAGATGGAAGTGTCACCTTTTCAAAGAAACCTGTAATTATTCTGGCCTACATTTCTTTCTCTCTCCTCTAACTTCCTATAGTACTGTACAGTATAGTTGAACATTTAATATACTACTGGGATTATAAATTCTTGAGGGCAGAGCTATGTCTACTTCCCTTATTTCCCTCAACATCTTGTAGCATGGGGATCAGACTCTATACTAGCTGATACTTTATGCATATGATTTCAGAATTTATATTCTCAGCCTTACCATCGCTACCATTTACTAGCCTGTCTGATAATTCCATTTGGATGGCCCCATACTGTCTCCAATTCAATATACATAACACTGAACTCATAAATTTCCTAAAAACTAGCTTCACTTCTTGACTCATTAAGTTCTTTGAGCCACCCAAGCCTTAAACTTTAACCTTTGACCCTGTCTTCTTTCCTTTGCCTTCACACGCAGGCATGTATCTAAAATCATTGTGTATCAAATTTTCTCCTATTTCCATTTGCTGTTAACTTCCTAATCCAGTCTTTATCATCTCACACTTAGACTAATGCAGTGATCTCCTAATTAATCTGTCTTGAGTCTCAACTTCAACTACAACTTGAAATCATCCCTTCATTACCAGGCTTATTTATCTATTTTACTTTTATTGTTTCAATAATTTTTTATCTTTTCAGTTACAGTTGACATACAATATTATATTAGTTTCAGGTGTAGAACATAGTGATTAGACATTTATATAATTTATGAACTGATCATTCTAATAATTCTAGTACCCATCTGACACCATACATAGTAATTACCATATTATTGACTATATTGCCTATGCTGTACTTTATATCCCCGTGACTATTTTGTAACTACCAATTTGTATTCCTTAACCCATTCCCCTTTTCCCCTCCATCCCCCAATCTCCCTCTCATCTGGCAACCATCAAAATGTTCTCTGGGGGCGACCGAGTGGCTCAGTTGGTTAAAAGCTTGCTCAAGAGTGTGAGCTCTGAGCAACAGCGGTTCGAGTCCCAGCCCGAGCTGAGCTGCCAC
>NW_017731406.1:462118-491849 GCF_001890085.2 Hipposideros armiger | reverse complement strand
TTAACCAATTGAGCCACTCGGCCGGCCCTCTCCTTTGTCTCTTGTCACAGCATTTGTTTTAAAGTCTATTTTGTCTGGTATAAGTATTGCTGCCCTAGCTTTTTTTTTATTATTATTTCCACTTTCATGAAATATTTTTCCCACCCCTTTACTTTCAGTATGTTTGTGTCTTTTGACCTGAAGTAAGTCTTGTATAGGCAGCATATGTAAGGGACTTGTTTTCTTATCCATTTAGCCATCCTATGTCTTTTGAATGCAGCATTTAATCCATTTACGTTTAAAGTAATTGTTGATAGGTATGTAGTTAATGCTTTTATAAAAACATTATTTTTTATTAGTTTCAGCTGTACAAAGCAATGTAATAGTTAGACATTTAACCCCCTCATAAAGTGTTAACCTACCCCCTAAGTTACTACCCCTCTAACATCTTATATAGCTGTTACAATACCATGGACTATCTTCCTTATGTTGTACTCCACATCTTGTGACTACTATATATACCTATATATTTAGTTATAATTGACAGTCAATATTATTCTACTTCAGCTTCAGGTGTGTAGCACATTGAACATAGTCTATGAAGTGACCCCCCTGATAAGTCCAGTGCCCACCTGGCATCTTACACGATCTTTACAACATTGTTGATTATATTCCCCACACTGTATTAACTACCAATTTGTACTTCTTAATACCTTCACCTTTTTCACCTTGCCCCCAACCCCATTCCCATCTATCATCCTGATAGATCTAGTACCTATCTGGCACCATACCTAGTTATTACAATGTTATTGACTATATTCCATATGCTATACCCTACATCCCCATGACTACTGTGTAACAACCAATTTGTACTACTTAATCCCTTCCCCTTTCACCCATTGTTAACCCCCCTCCCATGTTAAAGAAGTCCCTCTAAGATTCTTTGTAATGCTCATTTGGTAGTGATAAACTTCAGTTTTTTCTTGTCTGGGAAGCTCCTTATCTGTCCTTCAATTCTAAATGATAGCTTTGCTGGGTAGAGTAATCTTGCTTGTATGTCATTTCTTTTCATCACTTCAAATATTTCCTGCCAATCCCTTCTTGCCTGCAAAGTTTCTGTTGAGAAATCTGCTGCCAGTCTTGTGGGGGCTTCCTTGTAGGTAACTAACTGCTCTTCTCTTGCTGCTTTTAAGATTCTCTCTTTGCCTTTAACCTTTGGTATTTTAATTATCATGTGTCTTGGTTTTGGCCTCTTTGGGCTTATTTTTTTTTAAAGATTTTATTGAATTGGGGGGAGGGGAACAGCATTAGCGAATACGGGAAGGGGAACAGGCAAATCACTGTCCTGTTCGTTCTTCAGTCTAGTTGTGGAGGACACCGCTTTACTGGCCTATGTTGGTATTATGATCATCGCACTCTTCCCAGCTGAGGCAGTCAGTCACTGGCCATTGGACGGCTGCTCATGCTGGCTGCCAGCCACTCATGGTAGCTTACGGCAGCCCACTGCAGCCTGTGCCGTTGCCAGCCACTCACGGCAGCCCAACTCCAGGTCGAGCTGTTGTTCACCATCTTAGCTGTAGAGAGCACAGGGTCACTGGCCCATGTGGGAACCGAACCGGCGGCCCTGCTGCTCAGAGCTCGCGCTCCCAAGCCAACTCTTAACCAGCTGAGCCACTCAGCTGGCCCTTGGTTTATCTTGTTTGGGACGCTCTGCACTTCCTGGGCTTCTCAGATATGGCAGCTGCATGTGTCTGCAAATGGGGAAAGGTGGGGGCCTCAGCAAAGAAACAATGGTCTCCACCAGCTCCCCCGTCCAGGAGAAAGCCTCCTCTCCAGCCCCCATCCCAAGCCAGACAACTCAGTTCCCCTCCGTATGTCCCTGCCGCCTTTCCAGCTGCTGCCCCAGTGCGGGAGCTCAGAACCAGTCATTCTGTTGGTGGGCAAGTGTGCATGGTCCCTTTAAGAGGAACACCTGGGAGTGCAGCTGCCCTCAGTTTCAATCAGTCACAGTCTCTGCTGGTTTTCACAACCAGAAATTATGGGGACTTCTCTCCCTGGCACTGGAACCCTGGGCTGGGGTGGGGCTGGGACCTCTTGCTCCTCTGGGGGGTGGGTGGGACCTCCACAGCCGAAATGTCCCTTCTGATCTTTAATGGTCACACTCCACTCGGGTGTGAGACCAGCTCATTCTGCGTCTCTGTCCCTCCTACCAACCTGGAGGTGGCTTCTTCTGCATGTCTTTAGTTGAAAGGCTTCAGTTCAGTTTGATTTTAGGTGATTCTTGATAATGGTTGTTTTGTAGATTAGTTGTAATTTTGATGTGATTGTGAGAAAAGATAAGACAGCGTTTATTTACTGCACCATCTTGGTTGTTGTACCCTATTGTTAATGCCTTTTTATTATTCATATTTTTGAAATTTTTTTTTGGTTTTTCTTCTTAGAGAAGTCTCTAACATTTCTTGTAATACTGGCTTGGTGGTGATGAACTTCTTTAGCTTTTTCTTGTATGGCAAGCTCTTTATCTGTCTTTTGAATCTAAATGATAGGGTAATCTGGGTTTTAGATCCTTGCTTTTCATCATTTTGAAAATTTCATGCCAATCCCTTCTGGCCAGCAAAGTCTTATGGGTGTTACCCTGTAAGTAACTAACTGCTTTTCTCTTGCTGCTTTTAGGATTCTCTTTTTGTCTTTAAGCTTTGGCATTTTGATTATGATGTATCAATGGTGTGGGCCTGTTTGAGTTCATCTTGTTTGGGACTCTGTACTTCCTGGGCTTGTATGTGCAATTTTTTTACCAGGTTAGGGAAGTTTTCCATCATTATTTTTTGAAGTGGGTTTTCAGTTCCCTGCTCTCTCTCTTCTCCTTCTGGTACTCCTATGACACAAACATTGGTGTGCTTGATGTTGTTCCAGAGGCCCCTTATACTAACCTCATGTTTTTGGATTCTTTTTTCTTTTTTGCTGTTCTGATTGGGTGTTTTCTGCTACCTTAACTATCAAATCACGATTCAATCCTCTGCTTCATCTAATGCACTGTTGATTACTTTTAATGTATTTTTCCTTTCAGTTATTGTATCTTTCATTTCTGACCTGTTCTTTTTTATGTTTACTATCTCTTTGTTGAAGTTTTCACTGAGGTCGCTGAGCATCCTTATAACCAGTGTTAGGAACTTTACATCTGGTAGATTGCTTGTCTCCATTTTGCTTAGTTCTTTTTCTGGAGTTTTGTTATGTTCTTTCATTTGGGTCATGTTTCTTTGTCTCCTCGTTTTGACTGCCTCCTTGTGTTTGTTTCTATGTATTAGGGAGGGCTGCTATGTCTCTCAGTCTTTGTAGAGTGGCCTTATGTAGTAAGTGTCCTGTGGGGCCAAGTAGCACAGTCTTTATTGTTACCTGAGCTGGGTGCTCCAGGGACACACAGGTGTCCCTTGTGTGAATCATGTGTGCCCTCCTGTTGTAATTGAGCTGTGATTGCTGTTGGCCTCTCAGTGGGAGGGATTGACTCTCAGGCTAATTGGTTTTGAGGACTGGCTCTGAATACAGTGGAGCAGCTGTTGTGCAAGGCTGACCCTATAGAGCAGGATTTGCTTTAGCAGGGCTCTGCTGTCTGCTGAGTCCTCCCTTTGGGTATTTCACTTATGGAGGTGGTTAGGTGGTACTCTGGTGTGGTCTGAAGCTGGCCACTGTCTTTATGGGTTATGAAGCCTCTTGGGAGGGGCTCTGTTTTTGACCAAGGTCAGTTGTTGCCTATGACCTGCCTGTGGCACTTAGGTATGAGCTACAAAGTGATCTGCAGATTGTTGCCACTTGTGCTGGTCTCAGAGGTGCCTGGGAGAGGTAAGCTGTCAACTGAGGCTGGTTACTGCTCATGCCGGACTTAGGGCTGCTTAGCAAGATATACAGGGCATGCTGAGACAAGTTGCTGCTTGTTTGGGGTTTATGAACCTTTGAGAGGTTTTAGGAAAGTCCACAGCATGAGCCAAATAGGCCATTTGGATAGAAAAGCCACTGGAAATGACTTGGGTGGGCCCACAAGTTGGGTGGAGTGGGGTCTCAGGGAATCACCAGGGCAGGGTGAACAGTGTCAACTGGTTTGATGGAGACTCAGATATGGTGCCTACCTGTTTGTGCACATTGCATGCAGGGAGGGCTCAACATAGGAATAATGGCTTCTGCCAGCACTTCTGTCTGGGAGAAAAGTTGCCTCTGCAGCCGTCACCTGGAAACCAGACAATTTACTTTCTACCCCTATGTCTCTGGCACCTTTTGAGCTGCTGCCTCAGCACTGGAGCTCATAACGAGCGAGTCCATCAGTGAGCAAGTCCATGCATGGCATTTTAAGAGGAATGCCTGGAATTCCAGCAGTCCTCCATCTCAGCTACAATCTCTACTGGTTTTCACAGCCAGAATTTCTGGGGACTTCTCTCCCCAGCACTGGAACGTTGGTCTGGAGAGCCTGGTGTGGGGCTGGGACCACTCGCTTCTCTGGGGGAACCTCTGCAGCTGAGATATCCCTCCCTATTTTTAACCACCACACGTGGGTGTGGGACCAGTCCATTTAGTGTCTCCACCCCTCCTACCAGTTTCAAAGTGGCTTCTGTATATCCTTAGTTATAGGACTTCTGTTCAGCTAGACTTCAGGTGGTTCTCAATGATGGTTGTTCTGTAGTTTAATTGTAATTTTTCTGTGCTCTGGGACGAGGTGAGCACAGCGTCTATCTATTCCATCTCTTGACCAGAAGCCTCCAGATTTATTTTCTTAATTGCTCAAAATGTTGCTTGCCATTACCATTTAAGGGGTGAAGTCTGAACTCCTTAGCCTGGCTTCTAAGATTCTCTATTTTGAGCTTTAAACAACTTCTCTGAATATATCTCATGCTTCTCCTATAAGAAGCAAGCGAATCTAATCAATGTCCCTAAAATGTGATCCACATATCCCCTTATTTATACTTTTGTTTCTGTTGTTCACTGTGTTAGGAATGCTCCTCATGTTCCTTTCTGTCAATGTACTTACTATCTGTCATTTTAGAGGCAACTATAGAGTTGAACCCAATGCTTGGCACAATAATGATTTGTCAAAGGAATGGATGGACTTAAGTCACACTTCACATAGAAACCACTCCTGCTCACTTGAGTCCATAAAGATCTTTTCCCCTTTTGGAATATATATTGTATTTATTACCTCTACAAATAATTTGGCACTTAGCAAATTTTCCTTACATTGAATAATTTCAATGTGACTTCCTAGAGTTTAGCCAATTCTAAACTCTTTTTGGATAAGTACTAACTACCTCTTTTACATTTGGCATCTCTCACATAGCCATGCACAGTGTCTCCCATATAGTCAGGTTACAATATAAAATGTGTAGATTACTCACAGGTGCTCAGTAACTCCTGCTGTCAAAGCAAACATAGAAGTAGAGCTTGTGATACTGACTGAGGTTCTTTTACTCCTCACACCACCCCCCATGAATTTATTGAACCCTCTCCTTTAGGGCTTCTATAATTTTTAAGTCAAAATTTATGCTATTTAGTATTTTTTTGGTAAGGCCTTTAATTTTCCCTGGATTTTAAGGTAATTGTCTTCTGAGACAATATTATGTGAATATCTTCAAATTATATATGGTGAAATATAGCAAAATTTAAATTTACACTACTGGAAAAACCAAGAACCGCACTAACGGACGACAGCATATTTGACCCTGTATTTCAGCCACCTTTGATAACTGAAAAATATATTGATTTGATCATTTACCAATCAATTGCCAAGATAGTAAAAAACAAAAAAAAATCAACCCTACCAAATCTACGTGCCATGCAAATTGTAACACAGTGTATCTTCCAATCTTTGTAATTATATAAAAAGTGAATAAAAAGTGAAACACATAGTTCATTCTTAAGCAGTTTTGTCTACATGCTGTTAACATCAAGATGTACGGTAACATTGCTGCTCATAGATAGCTAAGAAGATATAGCTTCATGGTATCCCATCTTCACATTGAAACTGGATGCTATTCACTTCAATAAGTACAGATGCTGTGTGAATAATTAGAAATATCAATAAGACTAAGTCAGGAAGTATAATTCCTTATTAAGTGAGAGGCTAGCAAGAAGAGGGGAAATAAGATAATACATTGCAACCCTTTTGGAATAGGTGATCCTTAATACTCATGTCCTGTTGTTTTGATACATCCATAAGAAACATCTAGCTGATACAATTAATAAAGGTATAATGTGGCAAAGGATAGGGACTCAAAGTCACTCAGCATATGGAGTTCTAGAATTCTTGGCTTATAGCTGAAATAGGTGTGTACGTGTGTGAATATGTGAGTGTGTGTATGTGTGCTTGTAGTCTGTTTGCATGTTTGTAAGACAAAGATAGGAAGAAAGGGAAAAAGAGAAAAAGGGCCTCAGTTACAGTGAATTTGGTTGTAAGTAACAGAATCCTGCTAAAATTAGCTTACGTGAAAAAGAGGACTTATTTCAAGAAACATGATATTTCAAGGAAATGCAAGGTAGAAAGGGAAGTTTTGGCCTCCTGGATAATTAGAAACAACGCTGGAAGGCTGTGAAGAAACTGGGAAGTTTTCTGTCTCTTTTAACTCCCCCACCCCTTCCAAATCAACTTTCATAATATCAGCAAATACAGTAAGTACATAAACAGCCTCCTTGCAGCTTCTAAATTTCTATGTTCTCTGTTTAACCAACTGGCAGAAACGGACCCACATTTCTGTGTCACAAGTCCAAATTCAGGGGAGAAGAACCTGGTTGGAACACTTCGAAGTAAATGTTCACCCTCATCTGATCAACTATGGCTTAAGGAAGGGTCCGGAAGGGAAATCAGCTCAGCTTAGGTTAAATGTTTCCACATGTCCAACCATCTTGGGCTCAGAGGGAGATGTGGTACCAGTTACGTGGTGCATATATAGCAGCTGGGTCCCAACCCTGTTGGAGGCTATTAGGAGATGGGATCGTGGGGTTAGCAGACGCCCTAAAAAATGAACATTTTAGGTAGGGATAGGGGATGGAAATGAGGAGAGGTAAACAGTGGAAAAAGAAGCAGGAAAGGGGAGACATTTAATTATCTCAGTGTTATGTCGTCATTTGGTTTTGATATATTTAATATACAATTCAAGGCAATTGCTATTTCTCATTGTTGTATTGTGTATTTGTTACTATTTTGCTTACATTATCTGATAAGGCTTTTAAAAACTTCATATCATGATGATTTATGTGTAATTATAACTCAGTGGCAGTTTATTACACACATTGTCTAATTTTCCATCCTAAATACAACATCTAAATACAAACCTAAATAGGCCTTTTATATACTCATTAACACAAGATATAAAGTCAAGACAGTGCCCAGAATCCTATGTACAGGGCCCTACTTTGGTGAAGCACAGTTTATCAATCAATGTCCAGTTCCCTTACATTTTTAAAGTGTCCATAGCCAATAGCTGGGATGAAAATGACATATTTATAAGATTAAATAGTTTTGCATATAGTCCTGTAGCATCTATATTTTACCATGCTTGTGTCTGAACATGCTTGCTTTTCTTTCAAACTCATTACAAGTGTATTTTTAATTAACTGAATTGCTGCATCATATTTCATTTTTTTAAAACAATGCCCTTGGAGAGGTCACTATGAATTTTCACACTAGGTGTTGAGTCTTATGAGCTCTGTCAGTCCCCTAGGACAATCTGGCTTGATAAGAGTTCAGGCGACTGTGACATGTGGGAACAAAGAGGCTGTGAGGCTGGCAAAGTAAGAGTGGTTGTAGTTCTAGAAAAACTAATAAAAGTTTTAGAGGCAAAGAGTTTAGTTATAAGATACATTCAAATGTAAATTTGTATTGAAAAGAGAACAGATATGCAAATGAGATTCTGGGTAGCTGCAAGAGGGTGAGGATCAATGCACTGATAAAATGATTGCATTGAAGCACTCTGCTTTATTCATTGTAACCAGGCTGGTAATGTGGAAAAAAATGTACTTGGCTGGAAGTTAAGAGAACTAGGTTCTAGTTCTGGACATTTATGGGGTATGCTATTTTGGGCAAGTCACTTATCTTCCTTGAGTCTCAGTTTCCTTATGTTGACAAAATGAAAGAGAAGGACAAAACAGTCTCTAAGGTACGTTTCAGCCATTTGATCCTACGACCTAAAATGATTTTTAGAACGGTAATTCTTGATTCTGCTAATCCATGCAATTTTATCGTGTCAGGGGCTGGTATCAACAACTGATGTGATCCAATGATACCTATAAAAAGACTGTTTAGTTTGCATCTCTCCTTTCTTTTCCCTGAGGTTGCATATCTTGTTCATGCTGCTGAGCTTCTCTCTGGTGATGAGAAAAGAATTTCATTTGCAGGTGGAAGCTGAGGGAGGCTGGGTGCCTTCTGATGGATGGGAAGCCATGGGAAGGGTAGCAGTCTGGAACACATTCAGTTCCACCTCTTTCGTTTGGCACCCTCTCACTATGTACTAATGCTGTTGAATCACGGACCAGCATAATACAAGCTTGACAATTGTGCAGAACAGGAATGCAAACTAAAGACAATGGGTTTATCAGGTGGCACCCTCTTCACTCCGTCTCAGGCAAGCTTAAGGATTGAAGAAAAGGTTAAAAGTGTGAGCCAATTTGTAATTTGGAGATAGAAAAATTCATTTTCTAATAGGGAAGCTAAATTATATATATAAAAAAGAAACTTTTATTAAACAGTTCCACCAGAGTGACTCTGATTAAGAAGTAAAGCAATTTTCATCATGTAAATTATGTTTTTAAATTAGATTTAAATAACATAGTAATACTTTTGTTCATGTTATCCACCATTTGAAAGAAATAAATAATTTGGTTAACTTCGTGCACTTTCATAAGGTGAAATTCCATCACAATCCTTGAGTAATTGAAACTATCGTGATTTTTAGAGCCATCCAATTACAGGAATCCAGTGCAATTATTTTTCTAATAAAGTTAGTTTTCACTTACATGTGTCTGTCATTGCCTGTTGATATGAAGATGTTTTAAAAATCTTTTTCTGATGAGCCGTAAATATTACTGTACCTGTAGAGGGATATTTACTGATTCCGTCAGATAAATGTAGAGCCTAAAAAAGAAGGCATGATTATAAATTTTAGTGTGTGTATTTATCTTTGTTTTTCTGCCAATATCGATAAACAATTGTGAATGTTTTTCAGTAACCTATTGACCATAGTACATTGAGTGGAAGTCTGGAATTTTACAAATAATTTAATGGAAACATTAATGCAGATGTAGCCTATTTAGACAGTAATTCCATAGTAAAGATAGGACTAACTGGAGCAGTTCTTCAACATTCAGAGAATTGCCTTTTTCTGTTTTGAACAGAATAAAAGTTGAGGGAATTCAGGCCTATGTGATCCTGAGGCTTTGCTCTCTATTCACACTTAACTATAGTTTTACGATTGGAGAAAAAAATGTAAGCACATCAGAAAAATTTAAGGTTCAATTAATTATCTAACTGATCCCTGTGCAGACATTTATTCAGTGAGCCCACACATGTCCCAGGCGTTGTGCTGCACCTTGGGAATAAAGACATTACTTGACCTGGTCCTAGCTCTCAAGGAGGTCACAGTTTCAGAACTTGTCTTCATCTAATACAGGATAGGAAAGTTGTACAATGTCCAGGGACTGGGTGTGTGCTGGGCAGTAGGCAGTGCAGTGGGTGGCAGAAGGAGGAGTGATAGGAAAAACTTGTGACTATTCTCACCTTAGCAAAGTCAGTTTAGTGACGCAGATCCATAATCAATAAAGGTTATTTTGGAAGCATAGTTCCTTTCTCCTAGAGTCTCCTGCTCCCTTTACCTGTGAGAAGTTAATTTGCCTCTTCTCTGAGGAGTGAGAGATGGGCAAAAAGTAAAGTGGAACTTGGAAGGAGGAAGACAGAGAGAAATCAATTTATTTAAAACCCAAACCATGCTTTTAAACCATAGACCCCTGTGTAGAGTTATTACATGTCTAAATATTGTTGTACTGTATATCTAAAGGTTGAGATCACTTTTAGTTTAATGATAAAATCTACGTTTTAAAAGGTCAGTCAATGAATTAAACATGTGCATGGCAGATTTTTGCAATGCTCTACCGTTTCAAAGATACAAACCAGTGGAGAAGGCAATGTGCCTGATGTATAATGAAATTAGGTTGCAATCAGGTTTTGTTATCTAGCAGGCTTTCTTGAAAATTTATAAGGTTGGAAAGGAGAAAAAATTGAACTCTGCTTTTTAAAAGTAAATGTGGGCTGTAGTTACACAATTACAAAATCATAGCCCTCAAAGTGAAAAAAAATGCATTTAACTATGGCAAAAATTACAGTTAATGATGTGTGGGATCACTGAAACAAACAAAAACACATTGATCTGTAAATTAAATATAGCTCTTTGAACCGAAGCCCATTGTGCAGTTAGAGGGAGCTATGTGAGGAAGATCTGTCTCTGTTGAGTGTGTCGGAAATTAGACAAGGAGAGAAGCTTTGGCTTTAGCAACCCAAAGAAACCAGAACTGTGATAAACACTAGGTTGTAAATGTCTGATCAGTGAATCATCGATTGTGACCAAGGAGATGAAGGAAGTTTATTTAAACAATATCAAGTGGCTAGAAAATATAAGATAATGCCAGAATAGTTCCAACATATTAAAAATATTTAGGGAAATATTTCAGTGAGGTGCTATATAATTTACATAGTAAAAAGTCCCTTTTGGTTTAACATGTTTATTAATGATCAAGGGACGTTAAATACATTCATAGCTGAAATCAAATAAAGTGGGTTTTTTTGTTTGTTTGTTTTATTTTTTTAACTACAAACTTCAGAAAGAACAAAGATTTGCAGGTAAAACACGGTGGAAAGACAAAAAGCAAAGCGTAACCTGAACGAATTTGGATTGAACACAAAAGATGGGAATAGATTTCTTGTAGGTTTTGAGAGGTAAATAAATAAATATAGGTAATATCTTCCTCTAGCTGGCCCCTGCCAATTCCACTTCTGAAACAACAACAGTAAAAATGACCACAGCAATAAAACATATTTATGGATGGCTTATTAAAATATGCAGAAGGGCAACAGTAAAATGCAAGAAAAAAATAAAGTCCGCACAGTAAATCCAAAACATAAGAGTAGTTGGGAATATTTGTACAAAAGGCATCACACCTAAAACAATGTTGGGGGCAGAGGATTGGTCTACAACACAAAATATGTGAAATTGGGTTTCCGGTCAAGATGGTGGAGTAAGTAAACATTGTGCTTGCCTCCTCTCATGACCACATCAAAATTATAACTGAACTACAGAACAACCATCATTGAAATTTGCCTGACACCTAGATGAACAGAAGTCCTACAACTAAGGACATACAGAAGAAGCCACTTTGAGACTAGTAGAAGGGGCAGTGGAATAGGTTGGTCTGACTCTGGTGTGTGACCATTGAAAATTGGAAAAGAATGTCTCAAGTGTGCAGTTTCCCCCAGAAGAATGAGGGCCTCCAACCCCACATCAGGCTCCCCAGCTCAGGGTTCCAGTGCCACAAAGAGAATTTCCCACAAATTCTGGCTATGAAAATGAGCAGAGATTGTGTCTGAGTGAGGTAGAGGGGGTCTGCAGAGCCAGGCACTCCTTTTAAAGGGTCTGTGCATGGAATTACTGCTGACGGACTCACTGGCTCTGAGCTCCAGTGCTGGGGCAGCAGCTCAAATGTGGCCAGAGATATATAGGAAGAAACTGAATTGTCTGGCCTCAGGGTGAGGCCTGGAAGGGCAGCTTTCTCCCAGAGAGGAGTGATAACAGAAATCATTGTTCCTTTGTTGAGTCCTCCCACCACCCAGCCTACAGGTGCAAGTGGGCACCATATTTGAGTCTCCATCAACCCTGCTAGTACCATTCACCCCACACTGGTGATTCTGTAAGACCCTGCCCCACCCAGGCATCTTCTAGTGGCATTTCCATACAAACAGGCTGTCTTGGTTCATGCTGTGGAGTTTCTTAAAATCTCCCAAAGGTTCACAAACCCCAAACAAGCAGCATCTGGCCTTGGCATGCCCCATACCTCTTGTTGAGCAGCCCCAAGTCCAGCACTAGTGGCAACCGGCCTTGGTTCATGGCTTGGCTCCCTGAGGCAACTCCAAGCCCTGTGTGGGTAGTGGCCATCTGTGGATTGCTTTGTGGCTCATGCCAGGTGGCCCTGGTTAAGGCATAGGCTGCAGCTGAACTTGGCCTGCTGCAGTGTGCTCGGGGCTGGCACGGCCAGTGGCCAGCACAGCCCAAGCTGGAGTATCATCTGGTTGCCTCCAAGGGCAACACACCCAAAAGGCAGACTGAAGGCACCAGAGCCCTTCTAAAATGAATCCTGCTCTGTAGGATCAGCCCTTGCACAACTCCTCCACAGTAGTCAGGGCCAGTCCTCACAACCAATCAGCTTGAGGGTCAATCCCTGCCATTGATGTGCAAACAGCAACCAAGGCTCAACTAGAATACAAGGGCACACACAAACACACAAGGGACACACCTGGGGCACCTGGCTCAGGTGACAATGGAGACTGCACCACTGGGAACCACAGCACACCCACTACATAAGACTATTCTATTAAGACTGGGAGACACAGCAGCCTTATCTAATACATAGAAACCAACACAGGGAAGCAGCCAAAATGAGGAGACAAAGAAATATGTTCCAAATGAAAAACAACAAAGCTCCAGAAAAAGAACTAAAAAAATGGAGACAGGCAATTTACAAGATGCAGCATTAAGGATTCTCAATTATCTCAGGGAGAACTTCAACAAAGAGATATGGAACATAAAAACAGATATAGAAAACATAAAAAAGAACCAGTCAGAAATGAAAACTGCAAGAACTGAAATAAAGAATAGATCAGAGGAAATCAACAGTAGATTAAATAAAGCAGAGAATTGAATCAGTGATTTGGAAGATAAGATAGCAGAAAACACCCAATCAGAATGGCAAAAAGATAAAAGAATCTAAAAAAATGAGGAGCATTTAAAGGGCACATGGAACATCAAGCATACCAAAATTAACATCACAGGGGTACCACAAGAATAAGAGAGAAAGCAAGGACTTGAAAAACTATTGCAAAAGAAAGAAAGGAAGGAAGGAAGGAAGAAAGAAAGAAAGAAAGAAAAAGAAAGAAACCTATTGGAAGAAATAATGATGGAAAAGTCCCCTAACCTGGTGAAAAAAATATATACATATAAGGTCAGGAAGCATGCAGAGTCCCAAACAAGATGAACCCAAACAGGCCCACACCAAGACACCCGATAAGTAAAATTCCAAAGGTTAAAGACAAAGAGGGAATCTTAAAAGCAGCAAGAGAAAAGCAGTTAGTTACCTACAAGGGAGCTTCCATAAGACTGTCAGCTGATTTCTCAACAGAAACTTTGCAGGCCAGAAGAGAGTAGCACGAAATATTCAAAGTGATGAAAAGCAAGGACCTACAACCAAGATTATTCTCCCTAGCTCAGCTATCATTGAGAATCAAAGGACAGATAAAGAGCTTCCCAGACAAGAAAAGCTAATGGAGTTTATCACCACCAAACCAATATTACAAGAAATAATAGAGGGATTTCTTTAAGATGGAAAAAAAAACATCAAAAACATGAATAATAAAATGGCAATATCTACATATTTCTTAACAATTACTTTAAATATAAATGGTTTAAACCCTCTAATCAAATGATAGGGTGGCTAAATAGATAATAAAACAAGACCCTTACATATGCTGTTTACAAGAGACTCACTTCAGATTGAAAGGCACACACAGACTAAAAGTAAAGAGATAGAAAAAGACATTTCATGAAAATGGAAACAAACAAACAAACAAAACCTGGGGTACCAATACTTACACCAGACAAAATAAACTTTAAAACAAAGGCTACAAAAGAAACAAAAAGGACCCAGTAATCCCACTTCTGGGTATTTATCTGAAGAAACCCAAAAGCACTATTTCAAGGGGACGTGTGCTTCCGTATGCAGCATTGTTTACAATGGCCAAGATGTGGAGGCAGCCTAGATGTCTGTCAATGGATGAATGTATAAAGAGGAAGTGATACATATATACAAAGGAATATTGCTTGGCCATTGAAGGGAATGGGTTCTTTCCATCTGTGGCAGCAACTGTGCTGAGTGTAATATGTCAGACAGAAAGACAGATGCAATGTAATTTCACTTATATATGGGATCTAAAGAACACGATAAATTAAGAAACAAGACAGAAACAAATTCATAGATCACAGAGACCATTTTAATGGTTGCCAGATGGCAGGGGGTTTGGGGAGGTAGGTGAACAAGGGAATGGGATTAAGAAGTACAAATTAGGTGTTGTAACTAGTCATGGGGATGTGGGGTTCAGTGTAACGAATATAGTCAATAGTATTTTAATAGCTACGTATGGTGTCAGATGGGTACTAGATTTCTCAGAGTGACAGATGGGAGGGGGGATGGGAGTAGGTTGCAAGGTGCAGGGATTAAGAAGTACAAATTGGTAGTTACAAAATAGTCATGGGGATGTAAACTAAAGCATAGGGAACATAGTCAATAATATAGAAATAACTATGTATAGTGCCAGGTGGGTACTAGACTAGTCAGGGGGATAACTTCATAAATTATATAAATGCCTAACTGCTATGCTGTATACCTGAAATTAATATGAAATAATGTTGAATGTCAAATGTAGTTGAACATTTTTAAAAAGGGATGGAAAGGTGAAGGAGAATAAGAGGTTCAAAGTTGAAGGTATAAAACAAATAAGTCATGGGGATGTTATGTACAGCATAGGGAATATAATCAGTAATATTGTGATAGCATAGTATGGTGTCAGATTGTTGATGGACTTATCATTGTGATCACTTCTTTAAGTATATAAGTGTTGAATAACTATGGTGTACTCCTGAAACTAATATAATATTGTATTTTAACTATATTTTAATAAAAATCTTTAAAAAATGTGAAGTCAAGGGAGGTTCTTCATGAGTATTTATAATAACAACTGTTTTATAGAAGACTAACCAAAGGGATTACTTGGACCTGGACTATTGCTATTTTTCAAGGGGTCAGAGAATGAATTCAAGTTGCAGGAGTGGACCATCCCCCCAAATAGGCCTTATCTATAAAGGGTTATCAGCCATTTCACCTCATTTGTGCTAGAGTCACAGCAATGAAGAACTTCTCCTCATGAAATGTCAAAGCTTTTCAAGCATTCTATTTTAAATACCACAATCTAAATTTCCTACTGAGAGCAGGTCCTCAGAGAGTTAACATTCCAATATGGCTGTTTTAAGGAAGAGAACACTGGCTAGATTTCGAAATACATAAACAGTAGTAGATAAAATAGTTTGCAATGGCCAATTCTTTGTATAGGGGGTGAGGAACTAAAGAATGGAGTTCTCAAAGCATATCTGTACTCTTTCTTTGGGGCGAAGTGCTCATATGCTTAAGGTAAATTACCTCTTCCAGGAAGACCATTTTGCTCTCTGAAGAAGTAATTTAGTTCAAAAGGGTACCGATTCAGTTTCATTAAGCCTTTCAGGAGCTACATTTTCTATTATAAGCAAATCCTGGATAAGGTAATTTGCCTCAATTAGATGATCACTTTGAATCCAGAAGGGAGGATATTTTACTTACCTTACTCATCAATTTTCTTTTGATTGCCTAGGTGTGCATGGAAATGTGTTATGTTTTATATACAAGCTTAATAAAATGAGGCCCAATCCCTTGTTTGAAGTAGCATATGTTCAGCAGCACCTTAGCACATCTCAGTTATTGTTAAACATGGGTTAATTCTTTAGGATACATCCTGGTCTGTTGATGATATACGAAATATGGTCTTTCATTAAGAGGAGTTTATAAAGTTTTTATTTTTGACAGGAAGGCACCTGGGGTAGATGATAGACCAGAGCTGGCCTAACTTTCATGGATGTGGTAAGGCGTGACTGTTTAACAACTGTGAAAGTGCTTTAAATATTAAGCCTTACAGAACCACTAATTACATTTATTATTTAAAAGGCATAATGGCAAGAAATAAAGCCAAGAAAAATTTAGGAAAAATACCTAGAATTAGTGCCAAATAAGCAGTTCTTCTGATGGCTAAAGAGTAGGTGAAGTTTACTGGTAGGAAATCTATTACTGCTGTGACTTAAAATGGGAATACAGGAAATGTGCTGGAGGAAAGTGAAAATCATTAGGGTGCTGCAATTTAAACATTAGGCAGTGGCCAGCTGACCATGCTCCTGGCTCCTTGGTTCATAATCTGTCAATAAATCTCACATTAATAAAAACTTATTGTGTTTTGCCTGTAGAGCAATTGAAGCAGTCATGTTCTTTTCACAGCCCTTCTTTTTCAGGGTACATCACCGCACTTCAACTGCAAACAATGCAATGCTACTCGGCTTGTAACCCAGTCACTTGTCAAATGTATCATAGACTTCAATATATTGCAAATCTGGTGCTGTAAGAATTGAGATGCCACTCAGAATAAATTATTTCAAAGCAAAAGAGTATTCATTTTATTATTTAGCATCGAATTATACCTAAGACATTTCCTACCCCAAGAAACAAAATTGGCTTCAAAGGATAACCAATGACAACCAAACACCTCAGCACTGCAACAAAATCACATCTAGCTATGTTTTCATTTGGCATTATTTGGTTCATGCAGAATCTTATATGCATTCAGGAAACTAGACAGAGAAAAGTCCTTTTGATGCTTGACTTTTTAAAAATTGTTTCACTCTATGGGGTTATATATCTTTGCAATCATTCCTTTGGTAAAGTAATCACACATGTTCACTGTCTTCATGTTACTCTTTCTAAGGTAACTAAGGAGAGCTGGGTGGCCACTGGAGATGTCTGACACTCTGGTATGAGGAGTGGCCAGCAGCTTGATGGAGTGGGCCAGGGACTGCTTACACCTGAGACAGACTACAGACCACCACATACCAGAGGTGGAAGTCCAAGTCAAACAGGATAACCTCACTGAATAACCGAGAATGTCAGCTGGACCCCAGGCAATCTCAGCAGCAGCAAGCACCTGTGGTAGATTTCCAGGTGGAGCTGAGACAGACATTCTTAGCTGAGACACCAAGAGGTGTTAAAGCAGTATTGGAACATCAAGGTAGCTGATTCCAAGGGAAAAACCAGCTGACAATGTATCGATGTATTTGAATGAGCTGATAATGTAATAAAGCTATTTTCCATGAAAACAAGTAACTAAGAATCTTCAAACATTTTGAAAAGCATTCCTCAAGGTATGTTTGCTGATCACAGACATCTTGTCTGAAAACGGAATTATCTTTATCAAAATAAATCAGCCTAATTTCAGCACTCCTTTATGGAAAAGTCCAAGGGCCTATGACCTAGAGGTCTTGGCTAGAAGATACTTTGTTAATTTGTTGGTGTAGCTGATTTTTTGGCAGTTTTAACTAAACCAGGGTTTAACGTACAATTTATTCTTGTTATTGGAGCTAGTTCTGTCTTATAAACATAGTTATGTTTAATGAACTGTTGCTCTTAGGGAAAATTCATGGCTAGGTTCCTGTGAGCCCCTGGTCACATTTTTGTCAACCAATCCATATATAACCTTGTTTCATGTGTACTCCTATTTAAATATACCTTATTTAATATATATTGTCAATTTATTAACATTGGATTCATAGCCAACAGCACTATACCTCATGCCTGAATGATGCTTATCTAATACATGCTTTTCCTTTGTAAGTTCCATCACAGCTTTTTTGACAGCACTTCAGCACTCTTCTTGGGGGCCATTTAAAACAGCAACATCACCACCATAAAGCACAAAAACATGAGAAAAATCTAGTACCAAATAGACCACAGAAAGGATGAGAGCTGAAACAAGAAAACCAAGTGTTGCCTTCTTTGACTTCAGCTGGGAACTTTCACATCGGTGACTCAAATTTTTTACCACTGGGCATGTCCACAAATGATAGAAAATTTACAGCAAGTGTTGATTTTGAATTATGATTTACAAGTCAATTTTAGCAGGAAGATAAATTCCCAAATACAGAATCTGCAAATAATGAGGATCAATTGTACCTATTGTGCTGTGACTAATTTTTATACTTCTTAGTTTCATAATGATTAAGTAGCTATTCTGTACTTGCAAAAAATAAGTTGTTTAGAAATACATAGGCTTTTGCTTAAGTTTCAGATTTTTTCCTTGGCCACTTATTTTGGAAAATCAATTTGAAAAAAAGTTTATTTTTTCTTCCAATTTAGTTGAACATTATGGTTATTTTAGTAGCCGTATTCAGAAGATCAATAGCTCAGAGATTATAAATCACAAAAATACAGGGCAAGGTAATAACAGGAAGAGAAATCAAAGAAGAAAATACATGTTATCAGTCTACAGTAGGTTTAAAGAGCTGAGATATGCCTAATCAACACTTGTTGATTGAACTTAACAATTTCAGTTTTACTTCACAGTTTGTAATTGAAAATGATCTGAGGAACAGGCTAGATGGAATATTTATTTGAAGATAATAATACCATCAACTCCATGACATACTATGATTACAATATTTGGACCATGCTTTATATAAGCTCCATTCTGAAGTACCTAGAATTGGCCAATATTTAGGACATGAACATTTGATTCTCTATAAAATAAAAATGGCCTTACAGACATTTCATAAAGTGTGCTCTGTTGAAATGTGTTATTCTGTATTGCCAAGAGAGCATATACTTTGAATTGAAAGGGAGTGAGAAGAAAATAGGGAATGACTTATGTATGGTGCTTTTAAGCTCATGATAGAAATAGCTCAGGCAATATGTGATCACTCAAGAAACTTCAAAGGAGCTGGTGTCTGAGTTTGGGAGGGGAGGAAAGGAAATATAAAACTAAGATAACATTTTAATCAAACATTTTTAATAGAAATAATGAATGTGTAAAATTGGTTGCTAAAAGAAAGAGAAGCAAAAAAAATGTGAATGTTTATAAATAAAAGAATAGAATTGAACCAACACATTGCAGACAATTGAAGTTTTATTAAACAGGCATTTATTAAGAATTTAGATTGAAGTCTGCATTATTACCTTCTACAATGGCAAGTTTAAACACAGCTGCAAAGAGATGAGAGCAATTTCATCTCTCTCTTCTCTTGGCTTTATCATATGAAACTATGTATCCTCCTTCTTGTCTTTTGTTTTGGCTTTCAGTCTGTGGTTTCATACAACAGGCTTATGTTCTAGGAACTGAAGAAAAAAAATTCAAGCTTTTAAAAGGATGCCAATTTTGTCTAGAATCTAAGTCATTGCACAGATAATGGGATTTAAAAACTCCTCTGAATGTCTTTTAATATATTTTAAAAAGCACACTTTCTATAACTGAGGTGATCCCTATGGAAGGTGTTTACCCACTGCCTCTTGTCTCCCATTATTTGAGGGTCGCATGTGGGATGAGAGCACTGCTGAGGCATTGGTGAAGGGCCTGATGCAAAGAGTAGAAAGGTGCACAGCATGAATTTCAGGGGGTACAGTCAACATGAGCTAGATCTGTACTCATATAGAACCGTCAACTGCAGGCTGCAGCTGATATCACAGGTGGGCCAAGAGGACGTGACATGGGGCATCAGAGACAAATGCTACAGTAAAGGTTAAGATTAAGCTGTTTCAAGAAAGAACCTTCAGAACACAGTGGCCTAAATAAGATAGAAGTTTAATGTCTTAAGTAAAGTCTGGCTAGCCTACGATGGTGGGGTTTTTCTGCTTGACAAGGTCCTTAAGAGACACAGGTTCCTTCCATCTTGTTGCTCTGCCATCTTCTGTGGCATTTCTCAGACTGCATGGTCAAAACTGGGTTGCTTGGGGGCAGCCGGGTGGCTCCGTTGGTTAGAGTACATGCTCTGAACAACAAGGTTGCCGGTTTGATTCTCACATGGGCTAGTGAGCTGCACACTCTGCAATTAGATTGAAGACAGTGACTGGAGCTGACGAGTCCTAAGAAAACATACTGTTCCCCAATAAAGTTAGAAAACCCCAAAAAACTGGGTTGCTTGCACATCTGTGTTCCATCTCGTGGAGAACACAGAGGAGAAAAGGAGTCCCCCACAAGCAATCTCCTTTTAAACAAGTGAGGCAGAAATAGCACACATCCTTTATGTTCTTATTCCATAGGCAAGAACACAATATGTCCATGTGTGTCTGTTAGGGCAGCTTTAAAGTGCTGTCTCTAGCTGAGAGGCTATGCATGTAGTAAGAAGGGGAGAACAGAATTTCGGGGATAGCTAGCATTTAACTTCATTCATATTGAATTTTCTGTCCACTAAATCTAGTCAGTTTTGTGTATTTTCAAACTCAAATTCATATCAGCCTTGGAATTGTAAAAAACCCTGAAAGGTTTAAACACAGCCACATCCATATGATGACCATTGCTTACTGTGAACATCTAAAGGATCTCTTGGTTTGTCTCAACTGAGAACAGTGTAGGGTGACTCTCCTACTACTCTCAGTCCTACTAAGTGCTGCTGAACCATGCAAAATGGGCTAAGTAAGATGTTTTCTCAATGGAGGACCACACCATTTCCTGTTTGGCAGTTATTCTACAGGACTGTTGTCCATGCTTAGATTTCATTATAATTCAAAGAATAAGAGGAGATTCGAGGGTTTCAAGTAGAATATTTTTTGTCACATGTACAAAATTTGAGAGCTACTACTTTCTGACAATCCAAGTTGCAAGGGAAAAAATGTGCTACTACTGTCCTTGTACATCATTACTAATGAGGGCAGCTTCTGCCATGTCAGTGGCATGTGTTTTACTTGGTTAGAATCAGTGTCCCAGCCATATCATGTTCTACAGTTATTTGTATCTCTATAATATGATGTACACTGCATACGTTGAGTTATGTGAGACATAAGAACAGACGGAACTTTTGTTTTTCTATAAGAAGAAGCATGTCTCTAAACCCTTAATTGGGTAGTATGAGATGTTGACATTTTACCCCAACTTGACAGCCAAATCAATGTTCTTGAAGGCACCCTTAGGAATTCATGACAGCCTAAGGATTAATACCCTTGGCCAATTTCAAAATGGTTGTCTCATATCAGCAGGCAAGATGTGTTGGTTTCCTAGATTTGAACCAAAGCATTTTTGAGGCATGTTCTAAGCTATTCATATATAGCGTGTAGTAGAACTACACCAGATCAAGTGTCTCAACTGACCATACTTGGCTTGCTGCAAAATAAACTTCACTTATTATATCCTGGTTTTTTATATCAATGAATGAGGGCATGGAAGTTTATTCATGCTGTTGGACCTAGGCAAAATAGAGTTAAATTTCAGTAGCAGAGATTTGCATCCCAGATACGTAAGTAGAATGACAAAATGACTAGGAGAGTAGAGTATATGAGATAAATGACTGACAGAAATGGTACTCAACAAACATCCATGTGCTTTCTGTGATTTCCCACTTTCCCTTGCACTTAGATTGGAGCCATGTGACTAGTTTTGGCTAATTGATGGGAGCTGATGTGATGTGTGACTTTTTTGTACTGTCAATAAAAACTTTATGTTTCCTCCATTCCTCTTTACTACTGCTGCAGTTCCTTTGGAAGTCACACGTTTCATATGGCTTAGTTACAGGATGGAATAGATCTTTCTGAACCATAGTATGCTTTATACAAATGGCAAATAAACTAGTGGCATAGCCAAGTTTATTCTGACTCATACAAAATTGTTTTAAATTATACAAAGACCATGCCAATTCACCATATTATCATCCTAGGTGATTGGAAAGGACGTTGAAAATATCCACTCTTGCAAATGCTGCATGGAGCTATCAAAAGGAAAAGTTTATTTATATCAAAGTGTGCCAAGATTTATGAAAAAACGTACAACCTCACTAATCATTAGGGAAATGCAAATAAAAACCACAATGAGATACCACCTTACCCCAGCCAGAATGGCTATCATCAATAAATCAACAAACAACAAGTGCTGGCGAGGACGTGGAGAAAAGGGTGCATTGTTGCTGGGATTGCAGATTGGTGCAGCCACTATGGAAATCAGTATGGAGGTATCTCAAAAAACTGGAAATGGAACTGCCTTATGACCCAGCAATTTCACTCTTAGGTATTTATCCAGAAAAACCCAAGACACTAATTCGAAAAAATATATGCACCCCTATGTTCATTGCAGCGCTATTTACAATAGCCAAGACTTGGAAACAATCAAAATGCCCATCAATAGGCAACTAGATTAAGAAACTGTGGTACATTTACACAATGGAGTATTACTCAGGTATAAAGAAGAAGGAAATAGTACCATTTGCAACAATATGGATGGAACTAGAGAACATTATGCTAAGTGAAATAAGTCAGTCAGTCAGAGAAAGACAAATACCATATGATCTCACTTATATGTGGAATCTAAAGAGCTGAATAAATGAGAAATGTAAACAGAAATAGTCTCAGAGACAGAGGAAAAATTGATGGTTGCTAATTGGGAAGGGGTAGGGATGAGGGAGAAGGGGAAGGGACGAGACAACATAAATTGGTAACTACAATGTTGCCACAGGGATATGAAAGACAGCCTGGAGAATATAATCAATAATGTTGTAAATACTTTTTAGGGGGCCAGATGGACTCATGTCTTGTTAGGGAGACCACTTCATAGACGGTGTAGAGGCCTGACCACTGCACTGTACATCTGAAGGTGCCATTGAATAATATTATATGTCAACTATAATTTAGTACCTATATAGTAATGAGATGTGGAGTATAGTGTGGGAATGGAGTCAATGGAATTGTAATAGATATGTATGATATCAGAGGTGGGTGGGGCAATGGATGGGGGGAGGGAGGTTGTCACTTTGTGAGGGTGAAAAGGATAACTATTGCATTGTTTTGTACACCTGAAACTGATAATAATAATAATAATAATAATAATAATAATAATAATAATAAAATTTAAAAAAAGAAAGTGTGCCAAGAAACTATAAATGCCAAGATGCCAACTTTGAGGGAAAATCATAATACAGAGAAAAGCATGAAATATGATATTTAGCTTTCCAGCTATTATTGTGTTTGCTATATTTCTTCTCAGTGTCACGTGGTTCTAAACCATTCTGGAATTGAAAGTCAAGCTCATCCAGCAGTTAATTATGGCATTTCTAATGGTTTATAAATTTAGACAGATGCTGTCATACAGTAAGTTGAAGCAAAATCAAAACTGCCTTCATTGTATGTAGAATTAGTGGTATATGTTCGACACCCAAAATGATGTATGAGGAAGAGATCACATCTAGCTATAACTTATATTTAAATCTCTTTTGTTCCTAGAGTGAGCTGGAAGGGAGTCACATTTCAACCCAAGCAACATTCATAATTTTTCAGCAGTTTGCATCTGCCCCTCTTGCTGTAAAAAAGATCCTAAGAGCAGAAAAGGGTTAATCAAATTTTTAGCAACAAATTATTTGGGGCTGATTTACTTCAAAATAGAAATTTGTATTAAAAAGTTAAACTGTTGCATATTAAGGAAAGTCATTATTATAAACATAACCTTTCCTCATGAGAAGTAATGAAATACTTGGCAGTCACAGGTTTATTTTTATTTATGCATACAAATCTTTTCAAATTCTCATGCATTTTTGGTAACTCTATTTTATGTTTTTATATTTAACTTATTCCAGATGGTCTTTCTTAGAAAACCCTGTATAACATCAAGAATCTGAGCTCATGACATTAATATGGTCACAAGATGAAAATGCAGCTTTATGATCTACCCACACCCATGCTTTTATCTGCCCCCAAATGGAAAGCAATAGAACATCCACAACAGGAGAAATGATGTCATTTTATTTACTGAAGAAGCACAGCTGACTGAATAACCTGCTCTGATAATATGCTAATAGAATTGGCTTGGACAGTATAAAATCAGATTGGCTATAAACTGATCCCTGACAGAAAGAGAACTGGTATGCACAACTGATACCTATTGGAGACTTTTTTCATTTAATGAGCAATTCACTGTAATTAAAATAAAAATGAAATAGCTTTCACTACTGGCTCCAAAGAGAGTTTATTCATACAACAGGGTGCCAAGTTCTAGATTCAGGAATTTCATATCTAGTTAGTTTCTATTCAAAAATAGCATCTCCTTCCAAGGAGAAAATACAGCTTTTGTTTCTTGCCTTTATCTTCCTTCTCTTTTTAATTTAATTTACTTCTTTTTTTAGGCAGATGGAATGCATTTGTTTAGATCACTGAATTATCTATGGACTCAATGAGCAGATAATTTGAACTTTACTTTTCATCTGTATAGAAGACCAGAGGATTATATAAATCATGTAATAAGGATATTTTTGCAATCCTAATTACAATTTTTAGTTTAAGTTGTTAAAAGTTCCAAGTTTCCTTTACTCTGGATTCAGACTTTCACAGGCATTGCCTGTGGTTTTAGGTTTTCTAATGTAAATACAGGCAAGATCTTTTGGATTTGGAGTGTCCTTCACTTTTCCAGATTTAATTCTTTATCTGTTACACTTGGAGAAGGTTTGAGAAATGGAGATGATAATGATGACATTTTCTTCCTTTCTCAACCGTACCTGAAAACATAAACCTGTTATAAGAGTGAAACGTACTGTCAGTTCAATGAGAATATAGGCAATGGCACAAGACTAGCAGGGTGGGCCAAAATTCATGATGGTTAAGTGTCTTTTAAGGGCCTGATTCAATGTAGTTGGGCTTGTACATTCTTAATAATATTTGTTGGGCTCTGAGTGATTGTGTACTTCTGGGAATCATTGCTTTAGCCAGGGTTTCTCAACTTCAGCATTATTGACATTGGGCCAGATAATTCTTTGTTGTAGGAAGCTGTCCTATACATTGTAGGATGTTTAGTACCCTGGCCTCTATCTGCTAGAGGCTAGTAACACCTCTCTCCCTCGTTGTGACAACCCAAAATGTCTCTAGACATTGTAAAATCTCCCCTGGGGAGGGGGATAAAATTGCCCCTGGTTGAGAACCACTGCTTTAGACCTTCCAGCAGAAAAATTTGTTTTCTTCCAAAGAGTGGCAAACTGGGCATATTTGACACTTAAAAATAATAAGTTTTGGGCCGGCCGAGTGGCGCGATGGTTGAGAACTCGCTTGGGACACCAGAGGGCCCCGGTTCGGATCCCACATGTGAGGGCCAGTGACGCTGCCCTCTACAGCTAAGATGCTGAACAACAGCTCAACCTGGAGCTGGGCTGCCAAGAGTCGCCGGCGACGGTGTAGGCTGCAGCCCCTGTGGCAGTGGGTTGCCATGGGCTACCGTATGTAGCCAGCAGCCAGCGTGAGCGGCCAGCAGCTGGTGACTGATCTGCCTCGCCAGGGGAAGAGCGCAATAATGGTGCCAACTTGGGCCTGCGAAGCAACGTCCTCCACAACTAGATTGAAGAACAAAACAACAGCAACTTGTCTGTTCCCCTTCCCCCAATTCCCCAGCACTGTTCCCATCCCCCCAATTCCCCAATAAAAAAAATAAATAAATAAAAAATCTTAAAAAAAAATAATAATAAGTTTTAACATCTCCCTCCTCCATAGGACAAAATCATTTGTAGTAATTATAATGAAGTGAAATTAATAGCCGACAGAGAGAATTTTCTTGTATTATTATTTAGATTTAAAAAATTTTTATGGGCAATCATGCCAGTAAAATATTAAAAAATGAAATATTACAATGCAAAAATAAAAAAAGTAACACATTAATACTTTCTCCTAGTTTTATAGGGATATAATTAACATACAGACTGTATAAATTTAAGATATACCACATGATGGTAGAATTACATGTATTGTGAAATGATTACCACAATAAGTTTAGTTAATATAATCTCATGTAGATCCAAAAAAACAAAGAAAAAAGAAAAAGGTTTTTTTCCTTGTGATGACAACCCTTAGGATCTACTCTCATAACAACTTTTAACTATACCATACAGCAGTGTTAACTATAGCCATCATCATGTTATACATTACATCCTTAGTATTTATCTTATAACTGGAAGCTTATCTGATATAGGTTTATAAAGAAAAAACTAAAGATTAATACTTTTATTTATACTAATATATTTTTAAGGGAAAAGTTTATACCTATATATTGGTGTGTTGCAATAATAAATAATAAAATAATGATGTTATGGTTTAATAATTAAAAACAATTTAATAAGTTAAATTACAAGGATAAAATTTAATTTTAAATATATTATTCAACTTCAGAAAAATATTTTATTTATTAACTAAAATTTTCACTTACCACACCAAAATACCAAACCAAGTATGCCAAAACAACAAATCCAAATACCTAAGGAACAATACATTACAACTTTCCATTGGCTTCGCTTTTTTAATAAAAATTCAAGTAGTCACATAGACTGACAGTATTGAAGCAGGTCAGGTCCAGTTTCTTTTATGTTAAAATCATTGTGCTGTCATTGTTTATTTTGAAGCTACTATTTAAATTCAGGGCTGTATGGAAGCAAAACGTTTGGAGATCTGAAATCTACCAAAGGCAAGCTCAAATGATTTTAAACTGTTATGAACTTCCTCTTGAAGTGAATGCATGTAGAGTGTGTGTCACCCTTCATGTGCGTCAAAGGCCAAGTGTATAACTGAAAGTTCTTCGAGTTCATTTCTATGTCAAATGTAATATTTTCTATGAGGTAAGTGATAGAAGTATTATTATTAAAAGTAATAAAATATATATTATTGAATCTTAACAGTAATCATTGCAATTGTTTTGAACTTAGACCAGTAATTCTCAAATAGAAGTGATTTTGCCTTTCAGGGGACATTTGGCAATATCAAGAGACATTTTTGTTGTCATAACTAGGAAGGAAGATGTTACCGACATGGAGTGGGTAGTGGCTGGGATGCTGCTAAACATCCTACAATGTACAGGACAGCCCCCACCCTCAGGCAAGAATTATCCAGCTCAAAATGTCAATAGTGTTGAGGCCGAGAAACTCTGACTCAGACTAATCAAAGATTATTTTCCCAGAGGAGAATTTTATCCCTGACATTGTTTAAAATGCAGGTGCATGGTGATAATAAAAAGCAGAATGACTGTTAGTCTGTTTTATTATTGTCCCTGTATTTTTTGTGTCTGGAGCAGACTGCTTTCACTGCCCTGGCCTGGGTGAGATGCCCAATATAGCAAAAATCTAGGCATAGAGATATTTATGTGGTTGTCATGGGCCTCACTGAAGTACTCAATGCTATTAACAGAACTGGGCTCTCCAAGCTTCTGAGAAAAATTGGCAGCTCTGAAAAATTTCCCAATATGCTAAGTTTAATCTGTGATGACATGTGTCACGCTTTTGTGCTATGGAGTTTGGCTGACACCAAATGTTAAGAAGAACTTATATTTAAAAATGGAATTTTTTTTAAGATTTAGGAAGGCAGAGGGTGGGTGGCAGTATTGTTAAGAAACATTCACACTAATTGATTACATCAACTTCAGTGAACACATACAAATCACAAGCTAGAAACACCAAAGATGAAAGCAGGTAGTCAGAGGCTACCAGATATGAATTTTACCAATTGGTTTGCTTATTGTCTTGTTTCTGTTTTGTTTCAGTTTTTTTGTGTGTTAACTGGGTCAGCCAAGACTGAAAAAGGTTTTGCCCAAGGTATGTTAAAAATGGTAAATCAAAGCCAAATGGATGAACTTTTATCTGATAAATTCCCATGTAATGAAATAAAATTCATTCTCTGGAGATGACATACTCATTCTTGTCTCTGTGTCTTTATTCTATTTCACTTTCTTTGGACACCCAGGTCACCTTTCCACCAGAAAAAGAAGCAAATTCAATATTTTCCACAAGGCCTCATTTGAATTGGGCTTTAATTGTTTATGTAACGCCCATACCATTGTTTTTGTGCGGGAGACCAGCTCCCGCAGGGTCCAGGGGTTCCCTCAGGTGGAGGCGGAGTCGGCGAGGAAAAAGAGGAAAGACGCGCGCGGAGACCCAGGAGCGCTTTTTCAAGAAGAGAAGTGTCTCACTTTATTCTACAGCATGCCCTTTTTTATAGTGGGCAGTTGACCATTATCTCATCAGTAAAAAGTTCTTTTACATAGTTTAGATCAGGGTTTTACTTCCTGTAATTCTTATGCTCCAGGGTACAGCTCGACTTTCTTATGCTAAAAGATCAACTTATCTTAACTGTGTTTTAATCCTTTATACCTATAGTGATTATATGACTAAGGCTAATCCTTTTACCTATAGTGACTATGTGACTAAGGCTAATCCTTTCACCTATAGTGAAGTGACTATGTGACTACTCAACAATTATCCTAAACACTATTTGCTAAGCAGGATCTTAAGATTTATAGGGTGTGTACTTTGACCTTTACTAAGAGACTAGTGTGACTAAAATTACCTTTAGTGTATAAAATAGAATTATTGTAATATATCTATAAGAAGGGGTGTAAGATCTGCATCCTACTGGGGAGCATCCAAAGGGGAATTTAAGTCTTCTAAGATATAAAGTAGTATCTATTTCTCAGTCATAGCTTCAGAATTTGTCACAATTGCAGTGTGTTTTGCCTTGTCAGATACTGAGGCACAGACGGCTCCCAGCATTTTTGTTTAATTTTGATATATTTCCAGGATTTTCTTTGGGGCATTATACCTCCCCAACTCTCAGTACGCTCTCCTCCCCTCAAGTGATGAAGTTGTGACCCAGGTTTGACCAATCAGACCATTGCCTTCTCTCGGCTGCAGTGATTTTTTCAGATAATAGCATGACCCAAACAGATTGAATTAGAGGGAGATGCTATTTTCTTATGCAGGTTCCTGAAAGAGTGGGATGTAAGTCTAGAGTTGCTGGTAGCCAACTTGCCACCAGGAGAGGAGGGCCTTCCTAAAAATAAAACCAATAGGGAAGGATGTAGAGCTGACAGATGGGGAGGGGGAGGAGAGAGAGGCAATTACTATGTTTGGATTACCTTGATGCCTTTGTATCTAAAGTCCATGCCTGAACTTTCCTGTTACATTCATCAATCAATTCCCCTTTTGCGGAAGACAGTTTGTGTTGGTTTTCTGTCACTGTTAACATAGCAATTCATAACTACTATCATCACTTCCTTCCCAAAGACTTCCTTGATCATTTTACTTCATGTAATTCTTTCTCAACTCTGAATTTTCATAGGATTTCTAAGTTTATATTATATAATCCAGCACTTGATTATATACTACCTTTTATTGTTCCCTGCTCATTAAATTTATGTGAATCCAGTCTCCTCAGCTTTACTTTAGTAATAGAAATATATTCATGGTTTATAAATTCATTTTGCATTCAACATTTCATTTAATTTATAAACTCATAGAGAAAAGATATTTTGTCTTATAGTTCTTATGTATTCTCCATTGTACTCAGCATAGGATGGTCACGTAATGGGTACCTAATAAGTACTGGATTTATTCAAAATTTTATTCATAGCTATGCTTCTGATTTGTGAGCATTTGAGAAACTTTCAATTTAGCAAGCTACAAGCAGCACACATGTTTCTAGAGATAGTAATCTTGAACTTTACGAAAATAAACAAATGCAATTCATGAATTAATTTGCAGGCAGAGCAGGGCCAATTCACTAGAGTGAGCTTTGTGAAGTCAGGAACCTTGTCATATTTTTCTGTGTGCAGACCACCATCTAGCCCAGTACCAGGCAAATAGTTGATGCTTAATATACATTTATTTATTTATTATTTTTTAAA
>NW_017731406.1:456503-461758 GCF_001890085.2 Hipposideros armiger | reverse complement strand
GCTCCAGGTTGAGCTGTTGTTCAGCATCTTAGCTGTAGAGGGCAGTGACACTGGCCCTCATATGTGGGATCCGAACTGGGGCCCTCTGGCGTCCCAAGCCAGCTCTTAACCATCGCGCCACTCGGCTGGCCCAATACAAATTTATTAGATGAATTAATGCATTGCTTATGACATGCTTTGTGCAATGATGGAAATGTTCTATAATTTGCACTGTCCAGTATGGTAGCCACATGTGGCTATTGAGCACTTGAAATGTTGCTAGAATGAGTGAGTAGCTGAATGTTTCTTTTTATTTAATTTAAATTTAAATAGGCACATGTGGCTAGTGGCTACTGTGCTGCAGTGTGGATTTATAAGCTCCAGGAAGCAGCCTATGGAACACAACCCAAGGATCTCATTGGAAATATACATTTAAGAAGCCATTACAGATTTCGTTTCTTTGGAAGCAAACGTAAATTACAGTGATAGTCAAAACAATAGGCAAGTCTTCTTCTTTTAAAACCCAGCTCAAATATCACCTCCTCTGTGAAACCTTCCTTGACTCTGACTCCCACCCCACCTTCATCCTCATCCAGGTCAGAATTAATAAATTCCTGATTCTTTCCAATGGTACTTTATTCATACAATTATAATCAAGTTTGCTATGCTAGATTAAAACCAGTTTTACTTATGCCTAATTAATGAGCTACATTTATTGATTTTTGAGGGTAGAGACCATGTCTCAATCTACTTTACTCATTCAAAAGTACTTATTAAGTTCTTACTATGTCAGGGCTTTCAGTCTAGGAGGCAAACCAAATCTTAAATGTGCCTTAACAATAAAATGTAATGAATGTTGTATGCAATGGACTGAATTGTGTTCTTCCAAAATTTATGTGTTGAAGCTCTAATCCCGAATGAGGCAGTATTTGGAGATATGGCTAAAAAGAGGTAATGAGGGTTAAATGAGGTCATAGGGTGGAGCCCTAATTTGATAGGATTGGGGTTTTGATAAAAAGAGGATGAGACACCAGAGCTCTCTCTGTCTCCATGCACACACATGAAGAAGGGGTCATGTGAGCACACAGAGAAATAGTGGACACTTACAGGCCAAGAAAAGAGGCCTCAGAATGAAGCCTACTTTTCTGGCACCTTGATCTTGGACTTTCCAGCCTCCATCACTGGGAAAAATTTTTTTCTGTTGTTTAAGCCACCCAGTCTGTGGCATTTTGTTATGGCAGTTCCAGCAGACTAATACATTACAATTGGGGTGTATTAGAGTCTTATGGAGGTGTAAAGCAACGCACCCCAACAGGACACTTCACAACTCACAGTGTAAACCCTTGAGTGATGCTACACTAAGGTGGCCTTTACCCTCAGATCCAAGGAAGACCAGGAGTTAGCCTAATGTGGAAGGATTGAACGGGCAAAGTAGCTAGTATATCTGAAGTGAGTGACACAATGTGGAGCACCTGAGGAAGTGAGCGAAATTTAATATGTCTGGAACCTGAGTGGGAAATGGTGCAGGATGAGAGTGAAGATTTGTGCAGGTCCATGGAAGCCAAGGTAAGGTATTGAGACTATCCTAGAGCTTCCAAAATGAAGCCGTTTGAAACATTTTAAGCAGGAGAGTGGCACAATTAAATTTTTATTTTGGAAAGCTGACTGTTTGCAGAGCAGAGAAAATATTGGAGGAAAGCCATTCTGAAGGCAGGGAAACCACTTAGAAAGCTGCTGCAGTTGTCCAGATGAAAGATGATAATGGCTTGGGCTAGAGTTCTTACATCTCTAAGACCTGGTACAATATCCAAGACATAACAGGTGCTCAGTGAATGTTTGGGGTAAAGCAGTTTGAACTGAAATGCAAAGGTCAATATATTCTATGTTTGGATGACAAAAATAAAAGCAGAACTACAAAAAGAAACAGCATCTTTCAGGATTCACATGATGCCAGCAGATGTATCAAGATCATATTTCAGATAGACAAAACAAGGAAAGGGTTTTGGGTCTCACACCACTAATTTTGGTCACATCCAAGCCAAAAGAAAATTTATGCCAATAGCATCATCTTAGAAAATGAATAAGATTACCAGTGCAGTGATAAACAAGACAGAAAGATGTAATATCTTACCGCTGGATTTTGGGTCTAAATGAGGTTTTCCATTAATTGAAACCAAATAAAATTCTGATTTATAGTCTATATTTTAGGAGGCAGAGGTGAATTTTCTCAAGATGAAGAATTCAGAGGATTATCCTACAAATTGTATTGATTTCCTTTCTCCTTCTAAAGTAAGTTCAGATGATAATAGTAGGAGAATTTAGGTTGGTAAAAACATATCAGAAAAGATTGAAACCATTGAAATTATCTGCTCTAATAAAGAAACAGGTTTACAAAACTTTAGGAAATTGAGTTTTTGCCATTTTTAAGGGCTAAATAGATTTCATCTTGATCAGAAGCAAAGAAGTTGACCAATTGCCTTCTTTAGATATGTTTTGTATTCATGTAATTTGTCTTCTTACCCTTTTAAGTATTGTCTTTGCTTATAGCAGGCTTTTTTATTTAATGCCCATTTTTCCAGTTATCTGTCTCTAACTTCTAAAGTCTATTTTTTTTAACATTTAAGCCTTATTCTACCAGCTATCTGGAATATCATTCTAGCCCCAGTTCAGCTAGCTGTTATATTATCATCAGTCAAAAATGTCTTTCAAGAATCCACCATTACTTAGTTATCATATATTTCATTTTCGGACTTGTTTAGTTCTTCCATTTTTATACAGAGGGTGCCAAAAGATGTATACATATTTTAAGAAAAGAAAAATGTATTAAAATTGTAATACTCAATATATACTGAAAACAATAGATGAATGCAAGTCATGTTTGACTTCTGCAATTACAAGAGGTGCTCAAAGTGGTTACCATCAGCGTCCAGACAATTCTGATTATGGTGAACTAATTACTGCTTGAGCAACGTTGACCAAAGTGTCCACTTGTATGTATTTTTTTGGCACCCTGTATATGTTCTTAATATTTATTTGCATAATTCTGTTTTGATTATATATTTCTATAGAGCACAAGCAATATAACTTTGTTTCACCTTGAATTGAACTTGATAAACATCCCTATGAAGGGAGCATATGAGGGCTATACACAATGTGTGCATGTGTGTGTATGCGCGCACGCACGTTCCTATAAACCTGAAAATATCTATATTTTCTTTCAGATGTATATCCAGACTCAAACTTCTACAGTGAAGAGATATATAATGGAGATCCTGAAAACATGACTTGATTTTAGGATGACTTCAGGGAATATCAGAGTTTGCTTGAACTACTATTGTGATTATTAACAAATAGCATGACTTAATGTAACCAACTTTCCGAGACCAAAATGGAAAAAAAAAACACACACACACACAGACAACCTCTGCCACTACATATCTCCTTTCAGTTCAAATTAATGTGCATGCCATTTTCATTACAACAGAGAGAAGTGGAAAGAATGGGTCTCTCATAGCCACAAATCAATATATAAACCCTGATCAATGGATGTGAAGTTCCTCTGGATATTGAAAATATCTTTATGCATTTTGGTACACTGTATAGCAGGAAGCAATCCATTAGGTTTTAAAAAAGGAAAGCCAATAAAGATAGGCTAGATGTCAAATTCTCACATCCCTCATACTACTGGTATCAGAACTGGCTTTTCTGTCTGCCACTTCTGATTACCAGAATGAGGATAATCTGAAAAGTCTCACACACGCGCGCGCACACACACACACACACACACTTTATCTCTTTCATGCATTTTATTTTTTTAAGATGTTTATTAAAATATAGCTATCATACAATATTATGTTAGTTTCAGGTGTACACAGTAGCTATTCAACATTTATATACCTAAAGAAGCGATCATCATGATAAGTCCAGCAATCATCTGACACTGTTACATTATCACAATATGTTCCCCCATGCTGTACATTACATCCTCATGACTTATTTGTTTTGTACCTGGAAATTAGAATATCTTATTCCCCTTCACTTTCCCAACCTTTTAAAAAGTTTTCAATTACAGTTGGCATTCAATATTATTTTATATTAGTTTAGAGTGTATAGCATAGTGGTTAGACATTTATATACTTTACGAAGTGATCACCCTGATGAGTCTAGTACCCACCAATAATAATTACCACATTATTGACTATATTCCCTATGCTTTACTTTACATCCCCATGACTATTTCATAACTACAAATGTGTACTTCTTAATCTCTTAACTTTTTTTACCACCCCCAAATCCCCACCCATCCAGCAACCATCAGCTTGTTCCCTGCATGTATGAGTCTGTTTCTGTTTTGTTTGTTCATTTATTTTGTTCTTTAGATTCCACATATAAGTGAGATCATATGGTATTTGCCTTTCTCTGTCTTATTTCACTCAGCATAATACCCTCTAGGTCCATCCATGTTGTCACAAACAGTAAGATTTCATTTTTTTGTGGCCCAGTAACACTCCATTGTTTATATGTACCACCTCTTCTTTACCCAGTCATTTATTGATGGGCACTTAGGTTACTTCCATAATTCGTTATTGTAAATAATGCTTCAATGAGCATAAGGATGCATATATCTTTTCACGTCAGTGTTTTGGATTTCTTCGGATAAATATCCAGAAGTGGAATCGCTGGGTCATAAGATAGTTCTATTGTTAATTTGCTGAAGATCTTCCATACTGTTTTCTATAGTGGCTGCACCAAATTGCAATCCCACCAACAGTGCACAAGGGTTCCCTTTTCTCCGCATCCTCATGTTTGTTGATTTATTGATGATAGCCATTCTGACAAGTGTGAGGTGATATCTTGGTGTGGTTTTTATTTGCATTTCTCTAATGATTAGTGAGTGATGGTGAGCATCTTTTCATATGTCTATTAGCAATCTCTATGTCCTCTTTGGAAAAATGTCTATTCAGGTCCTCTGCCTATTTTTTAATTGGATTGTTAGTTTTTGTGGTGTTAAGTTGCATGAATTTTAAAATACATTTTAGATATTAACCCCCTATCTGATATATCATTGGCAAATATCTTCTCCTATTCAGTAGGTCGTCTTACTGTTTTGTTGATGGTTTCCTTTGCTATGCAAAAGCTTTTTAGTTTAATGTAGTCTCATTTGTTTATTTTTTCTTTTGTTTCCCTTGCCCGAGGCAACATACCAGAAAAAATATTAATAAGAGCAGTATCACAGAGTTTAGTGCTTATGTTTTCTTCTAAGAGTTTTGTGGGTT
>NW_017731406.1:363556-454698 GCF_001890085.2 Hipposideros armiger | reverse complement strand
CTTCATCCCCACCCCCTCCCAACTAACAACCCTCAGTTCTTCCTCTGTGTCTCTGAGATTATCTCCATCCACTTCTCCCATCCATTCAGTTCCTTAGAATAGTATGGACATTTTAATAATGTTAATTCTTTGTATCTGTGAACACAGTATATGCTTCCATTTATTTATATCTTCTTCAATTTCTTTCTTCAATGTCTTTAATTTTTCAAGTATAAGTCTTTTACCTTTTTGGTTAAACTTATTCCTAGATTTTGGGGTTTTTTTATGCAATTGTAAATGAGACTATTTTCTTAATTTCTCTTTCTAATAATTTGTTATTGGTGTATAGAAATGCAACTGATTTCTGAATATTAATTTTGTATCCTGCTAAGTTACTGAAGTCATTTATCAGTTCTAATAGTTTTTGGCAGAATCTTTGGTGTTCTCTACGTATAGTATCATGTCATCTGCAAATAATAAGTTTCACTCTTCCTTTGCAATTTGAATGCCTTTTTCTTTTTTCTTGCCTGATTGCTGTGGCTAGGACTTCCAATGCTATGTTGAATAAAAGTGATGAAAGTGGGCATCCTTGTCTTGTTCCTGATTTTAAGGAGAACGCTTTTAGCTTTTTCACACTGAGTGTGAGGTTAGCTGTGGGTTTGTTATATATGGCCTTTATTATGTTGAGGTATGTTCCGTCTAGTCTCACTTTGCTGAGAGTTTTTATCATAAATGGATGTTGTATTTTGTCAAATGCTTTGTCTACATCTATTGATATGGTCATATGATTTTTATCTTTCATTTTGTTTATGTGGTGTTTCACATTAATTGATTTGCAGATATTGAACCAAACTTGCACTCCAGTAACAAATCCCACTTGATCATGGAGTATAACCTTTTTAATGTATGGCTGAATTCAATTTGCTAATACTTTGTTGAGGATTTTTGCATCTATGTTCATCAGGGATATTGGCCTAAAATATTCTCTTTTTTTGTATTGTCTTTGTCTGGCTCTGGATTGGGGTAATGGTGGCCTTCTAAAATGAGCTGGAAGCCTTCCATCCTCTTGAACTTCTTGAAATAGCTTGAGAAGGATAGGTGTTAAATCTTCTTTGAACATTTGGTAAAATTTACATGTGAAGCCATCCGGTCTAGGATTTTGTGGGGAGAATTTGATTACTGACTCAATTTTGTTAGTAGTAATTGGCCTTTCAGATCTTCTGTTTCTTTTTAATTCAGTATTGAAAGTTTGTATGTTTCTAGGAATTTATCCATTTCTTCTAGATTGTCAAATTTGTTGGCATATAATTGTCTGTAGTATTATAATCCTTTGTAATTCTTTGGTGTCAGTGTCATTTCTCTTTCATTTTGGATTTTATTTATTGGGATCCCCTCTCTTTTTTTCTTGATGAGTCTGGTTAAAGGATTATCAAATTTTTTTTATCTTTTCAAAGAACCAGCTCTTTGTTTCACTGATCTTTTATATTGATTTTTTAGACTATTTCATTTATTTCTTCTCTGATCTTTATTGTTTCCTTCCTTGTATTCACTTTGGGCTGTTTGTTGTTGTTTTTACCACACCTTTAGGCATAGGGTTAAATTGTTTGAGATTTTTCTTGTTTCTTGAGGTAGACCTGTATTGCTATGAATTTCCCTATTAAGACAGCTTTCATTGTGTCCCATACATTTTTTTTATTATGAAATACACATTTTTTAGAATTAGTTTCAGCTGTACAACACAGTGCAATAGTTAGTTGGGAGGGGGTGGGGATGAGGGAGAAGGGGAAGGGGTTAGGCAGCATAAATACGCAACTACAATATTGTCACTGTGTCCCATAAATTTTTGTATCATTGTGTTTTCATTTTCATTTGTCTCAATATATCGTTTTATTTCTTCCTTGATCTCATTCTTAAACCCTTCATTATTTAGTAGTATATTATTTAGCCTCCACGTGTTTGTGTGTTTTTCAATTTTATTCTTGTAACTGATTTCTAGTTTCATACCATGTGGTCAGAGAAGACACTTGATATGATTTCAATCTTCCTAAATTTCTTGAGACTTTTTTGTAGCCTAATATGTGGTGTATCTTGGAAAATGTTTTATGTGCACTTGAAAGGGAAGTATATTCTACTGCTTTTGGATGAAATGCTCTAAAAATATGAAGTAAGTCCATCTGGTCTAGTGTGTCATTTAAGGTTGCTGTTTCCTTGTTAGTTTTTTGTATGGAAGATCTACCCATTGATGTCAATGGGGTGTTAAAGTACCCTCTTCTGACTATATTGCAGTCAATCTCTCCCTTTTTGTTGGTTAATATTTGTTCATGTATTTAGTTGCTCCTATGTTGGGTGCATAGATGTTTACAAGGGTTATATTTGTTGAACTGACCCCCTTACCAGTATAAAATATCTTTCTTTGTCTCTTATTATAACCTTTGTTTTATAGTTTATTTTGTCTGACATAAATATTGCTCTTCTAGTTTTTTCCTCTTTTTCATTTACATAAAGTATCATTTTCCATCCCTTTACTTTCAGTCTATCTATGTCTTTTGATCTGAAGTGCATCTTTTGTAGACAGCATACGTATGGGTCTTGTCTTCGTATCCATCCAGCTACCCTATATCTTTTGATTGGAGCATTTAATTCATTTTCATATAAAGTGATTATTGATAGGTAGACAGTTATTGCTATGGTATTATTCACATTTATGTTTGTCCCGCCTCCCCCACCACTTCTTCATCTAAAAGAAATCCCATTAATATTTCTTGTAAAACTGGTTTGGTGGTAATGATTGCCTTAACATTTTTTTGCCTGAGAAACTCTTTCTCTCCTTCAATTTTATTATTATTATTTATTTATTTTTTTTAAAAGATTTTTATTGGGGAATTGGGGGATGGGAACAGTGCTGGGGAATTGGGGAAAGGGGAACAGACAAGTTGCTGTCGTTTTGTTCTTCAATCTAGTTGTGGAGGATGTTGCTTCACTGGCCCAAGTTGGCACCATCATTGCGCTCTTCTCTGGCGAGGCAGATCAGTCGCTGGCTTCTGGACGGCCGCTCACTGCGGCTGCTGGCCGCTCACGCTGGCTGCTGGCCGCACACGGTAGCCCATGGCAGTCCACTGCCACAGGGACTGCAGCCCACGCCGTCGCCGGCGACTCACGGCAGCCCAGCTCCAGGTTGAGCTGTTGTTCAGCATCTTAGCTGTAGAGGGCAGTGTCACTGGCCCTCATATGTGGGATCCGAACCGGGGCCCTCTGGCATCCCAAGCGAGTTCTTAACCATCGCGCCACTCGGCCGGCCCCTCTCCTTCAATTTTAAATGATCATGTTGCTGGGAAGAGTAGTCTTGTTTGTAGTTCCTTACTTTCATGGCTTTCAATATTTCCTGCCAATCACTTCTAGCCTGCATCATTTTTGTTAAGAAATCAGCTGACAATCTTATGGGAGCTCCCATGTAGGTAACTAACTGCTTTTTTCTTGCTGCTTTTACACTATCACTTTGTCTTTAACATTTGGCATTTTAACTTTGATGTGTCTTGGTGTGGGCCTCTTTGGATTCATCTTGTTTGGGATCCTCTGCATTTCCTGGACTTCTATGTCTATTTCTTTCACCCGGTTAAGAAAATTTTTAGTTATTATTTTTTCAAATAGGTTCTCAATCCCTTGTTCTCTCTCTTATCCTTCTGGTACTCCTACGATGGGAATATTGTTACACATGATGGTGTCCCCAGGGTCCCTTAAACTATTGTCATTTAAAATTTTTTTTTTCTTTTTGCTGTTCCAATTGGATTATACTGCTACATTGTCTTCTACAGCACTGATTTGATCCTCTGTTTCATTGAATTTGTTCTTAATTCCTTCCTGTGTATTCTTCATTTCAGTTAGTGTATTATTTTCTGACTAGTTCCTTTTTTATGGTTTCTATGTCTTTTTTCTGCTTACCATCTCTTTGTTGAAATTCTCACTGAGTTCCTTAAGAATCTTTATTACCAGTGTTTTGTACTCTGTGTCTTGTAGATTCCTTGCCTTCATTTCGTTTAGTTTTTTTCTGAAGTTTTGTCCTGTTCTTTCATTTGGGAGATGTTTTTTGTTGCCTCATGTTAGCTGCTTCTCTGTGTTTGTTTACATATATTGGGTCTTCGGAAAAGTCATGACATATTTTGTCTATGTTTTACAAAAGTCATTTATTTATATAAAGAACAAATATATCAATCAATGATATATTGCCCATTTTGTTCGATAACCTTTTGCCATCTTTCAGTGAGCTTCATAATTCCTCATTCATAGGAGGACCTGTCTTTATTTGCGAAAATCTGAACAAGGTGCTGATTTACAGCCTCATCTGAATTGAACATTATACCATGCAAGGAGCTTTGAAGAGAATGAAACACGTGGAAGTCTGACGGCGCAAGGTCAGGCGAGTATGGTGGGTGTGGCAACACATCCCATCGAAGCCCCAATAATTTTTGATGGGTGATCAAACTTGTGTGTGGTCTTGTGTTGTCACTATGGAACACAACTTCTTTACAATTAACAAGCTCTGGACATTTCTGGATGATGGATTCTTTCAAACTGTCCAATTGCCGACAGTGCACATTCGAATTGATTGGTTCCTTGGTAGGAGCTCGAAAAACACGACATCTTTAAAATCCCACCACTGAGAGCATAACCTTCCTCTGATGAATGTCTGCTTTCCATGTTGTTTGAGGCGAATCATCACTTTGGGACCAAGACCATTTGTGCACCACATTGTTGTAAACAATGTGATAACTTCTCATCAGCAGTTATCAGTCACTTCAGAAAAGGATCGTTTTCCTCACATTTAATGAGCATATTGCAGATGTTTATATGCGCTGTCAAATGAACTTCTTTGAGTTCATGCAGAACCCAAATATCGAGCTTGCTTACATATCCCAGCTTCTTCAGGTGTTTGTGAATGTTTGAACGATGGATGTTCAATGTTTCTGCAATCTCTCGTGTCATGTAATGTGGGTTTGACTCAATCAATGCCTTTATTTTGTCATCATCAACCTCGGTGGGCTTCCCTGACCAAGGAGTGTAGTTGAGATAAAAATCACCAGCACGGAATTTTGTGAATTGTTGTTGGCACAGACGTTCTTGTAGAGCAATGTCATCATAAACTTTATGGAACTTTTCACAAGCTTGTCACGTGTTCTCCCTTTATGGAAGTAAAACAGTAAAATATGGCAAAAATACACACTTTGGTCTTCCATCTTCAACTTGTAAAATCTCCAAAACTCAACCAAATCACTCAATTTTTTTTGGAATAAAGCTAGAACTGTCAGCTGTCAAATGACATATAAATAACATAGATGCGAATGACTCTAGTACTCTAAAAATGAACTAGTTCCATCTGTTGCAAACATGCATCAAGACTTTTCCAAAGACCCGATAGTAGGTAGATCTTCTATAACTTCCAATTGGCAGGGTGGTCTTACATAGTAGGTGTCCTGTGGGGCCCAGGGGTGCAGTCTTGTCACCTGAGCCAGATGTTCCAGGAGTGTCCCTTATGTGGTTTGTGTGTGCCCTCTTATTGTAGTTGAGACTTAATTGCTGTTGGAAGGTCAGTAGGTAGAATTGACCCTCAGGCTGACTGGCTGTGAAGATTGGCCATGACCGCAGAGTACAAGTTGCTGTGCAGGGTGTGACACTCATGAAGCATGATTTGCCCTAGTGGGCTCTGCTCTCTGCCAAGACCACTCTTCTGGTGTGTCTCTTATGGGGTTAATTAGATGGTGTTCTCCTCTGGTTTAAAGCTGGCAACTAAAATTTGCTTGATGATTAAAGTAGCTTCTTTTCAAATTGTGAACTCTCTGATTCCCACATAAGGAGGCTTCATTGTGAGGCCATGATTAGGCATACGTTACAGCAGTCACACTTTACTGTATTAAAGCTAAATGAGATATCATAGCATAACATGAATTACTGACACATATTTGAGTGTATTCCTAACCTCGTGGTGTGCTGGTCCTTGAGCCCCCTGGGAGCAGTTCCTGTGCAGGCCAAGGTGAACCGTTGCCTATTTCTAGTCCGGGGCTACCTGGTAGAAAGTACAAAGCCATCCATGGTTGGTTGCTGCCTTGGCTGGACCTGGAGATGTTGCAAGGTGCCACACTGTGAACTGAGGCCAGTTGTCACCAGTACCAGGCCACCCCAAGGCTTACCACCATCTGCTGGCTGTCCATTAGGCTCAGCTGCTGAATGAACCCCAGGTAACACAAGAGTTGGCTGGGGTGAGGTCTCAGGGAGCCACCAGTGTTGGGTGAGTGGTATTCAACAGGTTAATGTAGATTTAGATTTGATGCCAGTTTTGAGCCTGTGGCCAGTCTGCAAAAGGCTCAGAGCAAACCTAAGCCAGATACCACCTGCCTGGGGCCTGAGAATCTCCAAATGTTTTCCAAGAAAGACTGCAGCATGGGCCAATGCTGGCTGCCTGCCAGCTATGAAAAAGCCTCTGGCATTAAGCAAGTTGAATGGGGCGGAGTCCCAGGGTTTCACCAGGCAAATGAAAATTCAGATTTGGCTATGTGGGGACAATGCTCAACATAGGAAATATGAAGCTGCAGTGACCACACTTTATCATATTAAAGCTAAATGAGATATCATAGCATAACATGAATTACTGACACATTTTTTAGTGTATTCCTAATGTATGAACAAGATTTATGGCTAGCTCAACTACAAATCACAAGGTAACTTCTTTACTTGGAAATTTGTACTGAAATATTATTAGGCTACAGCTGGTCTGTGAAACAAAAGCCTTGTAATTACCTACTCACCAGAGATGAGTAACAATTTATGCCAAGTGAGAAAAACAGCAAACTCATGGGAAAACTGTTGCCTTTGTTGTTAAGATTATATTGTCATATTTAGTGTCTGAAACAAGAGATTAAGATCTTTGATTGTTAGCTAGGCCCTAGAAATGCTTGCAGAGGCATAATTTTTTAGCATGTGATACAGACCTTTAGGGACTTGGAAATACTATATTCCCTTCTGGAGATTTTCTTCTTTGAACTCATTGTGCTCCCAAGTTCATCTACCAAGAAATCAACCCTGAAGGAATTTGAACTTGTGAATCAGGGAAGGGAAAGTTTGTCAAAGTTTGTTACTTATATTGTTAAGTTACCTCTCTGGTTAAGACTGGTTCTTAAAAATACTGCTGGGGGCTAGAGATGGAGAAATAAGGCCTGGTGAGTTAAAATGTGATGCACTATTTCAGTAGAGGGGAAGACATGTGCTACAGTATATAGTTCTGCCAGGAGAAGGGCTCAGAAAGTTAAGAAGACGTTATGAAAGATTTGTGCCTGGAGAAATTGAGTCAATTATTCCACCGGGAATGCAGAAGAAAAGAACAGATGATACTAAACTTCAACATTCAGAAGAATTATTTTAATTCTATATTATCCTGTAATTATTACAGCTAAGCAGGTCTCTACTTGTTCTGCAGTATCTTACATTTTTGCTGAATGGTTTAGCACATCTGCAGTAAAAAATTGTGTAAAAAAGAAAAACTCAATGAATTTAATAATCTGTGGTTGGCTCGACAGCCTTAGGAGAGGATTCTAAAAATATATAAATTATTTCAGGGTCACTTAAACTGCTAGCAAAGACTGTAGATATTGGTTAGAGTAATGAAGGTTGACGCTTGCCCCAAAATGACACTCTGCCCCCCACCTAGAAAAATGAAAGGTATGCAGCTCCGTCAGCATACATTTATTTATAAAGTGCTTAGAGAGCAGAATATCTAGAAACTATGGGCAGTTATACTCTGGTGAGCAAAACTCAGTGAAAAATTATTTTCTTGGGCTATAAGATTTTCCCTTTTTGCTATTTTAATCTGAATGTGAATGCCCCACCCTTAAACTTACAAAGTCAATATGAACAGGTGTTGTACCACACAGGTTCTCAAAACTAGTATCCTTTGTGCTGGGGAGTGGGTAGGATATTCTGAAAAAGAATGGAAAATTCAGCTTTGAAGTTTCAAATGGGAGGATCCTAGGCACCGTTTGGAACCAATGAGGAAAAAAAGGTGTATAATTCCCGGGTAGTGGCTCTATCGGTCGGGTTTTTTTCTAGGTCATGCCTCAGTGTAATGTAGAATCACTGTGGGTGCAAACCCTTCAAGTACTCCACCTTCGAAATCCAGAATCATCATTTTGAACCTAACATTACAATTTGATCTATTTAGCTTGCCAGATTGTATGGCAATGAAAGATTCGGTCTGTTCAGTTTTTTCCAGGCTGCCTATATGGCAGGTTAGTATGACAGGGACTGAAGAGATCTGGGGTCCAGCCTTCCCAGGACTATCTTAATGGATTGGTAAGAGCCAGTTGTTTTGGACTTGTTTGACTTTACCATGCACATCTCAGTGTAGCCATTGGGGGGGAAATGCATTTATTTAAACAAAGGGTGAATAAAAATCCTTAATGCTTTAGATGCTTCTTAGAAATACAACTTAGTTTTCATCCTATAAAGCTTCCTTCTGCCTCCTCCCTAAAAAAATGACTTTTCTTCCCTGGAAATCAATCTTACTTGAATATGAAACCATCTTAAGTGAATATTATGATGGTAGTAAGCTTACTATAGTGGAATGACTGCTCTACACTTCTTCAAGAAAAAAATTCAGGTTAAGTGTAATACAACCTCCAGTCAGCTCTCCTGCTACAGACAGAAGGAAAAATGAGCTCTCATTGCCTGACCAGCTTTCTGTTGCAGAGGTTAGACTTTTATTGAATTGGGATCATTTTAAATTAACAGGAGAGATTTGAAATAACCAAATTGGACCAGTTTTTCATCTTCTCACAAACCTTGTGGAAGTATTTTTGTAAGAGACTGCAGCACTAGGTTTAACTTGAAAATATTTTAATATTTCTATTATACGCGTTGTTTGAGCAGCTTAAGTTCAAGAGCAAAATTTCAGTGCTCTTGATTTCTTTTTCCTTCCCTTGCAGAGATCTTTAATTTCTCAAACTATTGTCCCATTTTTCACTTAGGTCTCTTAAGGCTGCCTGGCTTTTTAATGTAATGGTCATCTTCATATCTTAATAAAACAAAAATTGAATTATATGCACTACTGGGCAAGCATGACATGACTTTTGCTAGCATGTGTAAAGTGTGAAAACCTGGGGGAAAATACTATTCAATTTAAGTTCCACTTGAGCACACTGTAGTGCACTGGAAATGAGTTTAGTCTTAATGGCACTGAAAAAGGTAGAAGCAGGGAAAGGTGGAGATCACCGATTTGAACCTAATTAAAAAGACCTGATAAGAATGCTAGAAAGCCAGATGGTAAAGTCAATTTCTTGGTACTGTGCTAGTCCAGGGATGGAATATGTTCAGCAGTTGACATTCTGCAAGGGTAGACTGATAATATCAGCAATGAAACCAAGAGGATTTTTAAACTCTTTCATGCTTCTGTATCTAAGTGGGAACAAAAAATATGTAAATGCTCTATTTTAATCAAATTCCAAAACGCTACAAGAGCTTCAAGTATTTGATTACTATTGAATATCTCTAACAGAGACAAAATGTCTAATTTGAAAACTAAATACTAACATTGTTATAATATAATGGCAAATAGTGGAGTGGAAATTCAGCACACTACAATGGTTATCATTCCCTGAGAAAATTGTTTTTCTTTAATTTAAAAATTTCCACTATTATTTGAAAACAACACTTGAACTAGCACACTTAAAGACATAGTACCCAAATTTAGGCAAGTTTTGGTTACCACAAACCCAAACATTTACAAATTGGAAACTTCATCTGATCATACAATATGAGATGGACCATTCTTGAATATTTTTACTGCTGTGACTAGGCAACATCGCTATATAAAATACATAAAAGTCGTTAAATCAGAAAATTTCTTTTCTTCATCCAGGTAATTTTCTGTCATCAAGATAGTGTTGCAATGAAGGATGCGTATGTATCCCAATAAATACTCAAATAAGGACAGGTATGTATCCCAGTAAGTACTCCCAAATGCTCAAATGATGAGTACTTATCCATATATATTGAGAACTATTAAAAAATTAAATGGAATTAAGAACTGTGTAAGCTATATTTTGAAATGCTTTAATAGAAAAAAAAGGAGAAGGGTTTAAAAAGTATCAGGTGCCTATTCAGGGATAAAGAGAAAGAGAATGGGGGGTAAAAGAGTGAAAAAAAGTCAAGACTGATTGTTGCCTAATTTTACCACCAGAAATGAACATTTGGAGCATTGATTCATAGCTTTGGTGTTCTTCTTCAGGCCCCTTTGTTCTTCTGTGATGTAACCGAATAATTTATAGGTAACTAAGGCTTCCACAAGTGCCAGAAAAGAGTAGATAGATCTGCCTTTTTTCCCAGTGAACAGCAAACATAATGCCTTGGATTTATAGTCTTTCTTCTCCAAATAGCTCAGGGGGAAGGCATTTTGTCACCCAATTTATCTCAAATAGTGAAGAGCCTTTAACAAGAAGTTTAGGTAGTGTCAGGGACAAGGCTAATGAGGTTTGTTGAATCCCAGGTTTTATAAAGTAGGATGTTAGCTCTCTGCCTCCAAATAAGACTCACTCAGTATCACAATTTCTGAAAACTTTCATAAATTCTCTTAGGGCAATTTGTTTCATGGACTGTTGTCAAGCACTGTACTTGCCACCCTAGCATTCCCAGGGCTATATGAGCCACAGAACAAATAACCTTTCTAAACTATTCTGCACCTGAGGCATACAAATGGCAGACTAAAGTACTTGTCGGAATGTTCTTCATTGTAGCTGGAGAAATGGAGGCTTTGCTCTTTTTGTTGGCAGTTGCCATCTCCAAAACATTGCTTTCTCACTCCGTTGGGTTCTCCAGTGGTATATCTGGTTCTCCGTCTTCCAGTTCTTCTTTCTGGTGCATCCATGGATGGCATTCATATAATGTTTAGACTTTTATTTGAATTTGCACATTTTACTAAATTTTTACTAAAAATATTCCCCCAAATAATCAATAATAGAATTTTGAATGAACAAATTATTATACATACAAAGGCTAAAATATGCAGACATTATCTTGGTTTTTTTAAATCAACTGTATTGTCATAATTTACAGACAGTGAACTGCATCCACTAAAATTGCACAATTTGTTGAGTTTTGACAGTTATATATATATCCATGAAAAAATTACCATAATGAAGATACATACCAATTTCCTCACCACCATAAGATTGTTCATGCCACTTTGCAATCCATCCTTCTTTCTGTATGTCCCAGGCAACCGATTATCTGGTTTCTGTCCCTCTAGATGAAGTATTTTCTATAATTTCATATAACTGGAAAAACAGAGTATGCACCTTTTTTGGCTAGCTTCTTTAATTTAGCATTATTATTTTCTGATTCATTCATTTTGTCAGTTGTATTAATAGTTCATTCCTTTTTATTGCTTAGTACTATTCCCTTATATAAATATACCAGTTTTTTTTTCTTTTTAAAGTTACATTACAGCTTTATTTATGGTGGCCAAGACATGGAAACAACCAAAGTGTCCTTCGATAGATGATTGGATAAAGAAGATGTGGTATATATACACAATGGGACACTACTCAGCCATAAGAAAAGATGAAACAGTGTATTTTGCAACAACATGGGTGCATCTTGAGATTATAATGCTAACCACTTTTTACTTATTTATTAACTTGTTGAAGAACATTTGGGTTGTTTCAAGTTTGGGGCTATTACAAATAAAGCTACTATTAACATTTATGTACAGGTTTTTGTATGTATACAGTTTCATTTTTCTTGGGTAAATACTCAGGAGTGAATTGGCTGAGTTTTATAATAGGTGAATGTATATATTTTTAAGAAACTGCTAAACCATTTTTCAAAAAAAGTACTATTTTACATTCTCTCTGGTGATTAATTAAAATGCCAATCACTCCATATCCTCACCCAAACTGAGATTTGTTTCTGTAACTGTCGGTTGTGGCAGGGCCACAGGGAGTCACTTGGATGGAAGGAATTGTGGTCACCAGGTTAATGTAGATTCTGTTTTGGTGCCAGTGCTGAGCTTGGAACTACTCAGCAAAAGTTTCAGAGCTCACTGAGGCCAGTTGCTTCTCACATGGTGCCTGTGGGCTCCAATAGTTTTCCAAGAAAGAGTGCAATGTGGGCAGGACTGGCTGCTCACAGAGAAAGTGTTTCCAACATAGGGGGAGTTTGGTGGGGCGTTGTCCAATCAGAATCAGAAGGGTGGAGCAAGCAGAGCTCAATAGGCCAATCAGGTTCAGTTTTGGCCATGAGGGATAGGGCTCAACACAGGAAAGATGGCCCCTGCCTGTTGGCTGCGTGGGAGCAGGACCCCACACAGTGAAAATTGTGACGATCCTCCAGCTCTTACTCTGAAGCCACACACTTCAATCTGCCCCCTGTATTATTCCCCCCCCCCGAGTTACTGTTTCTCCACCAGAGCCCAAGGTGAGTGCCTGCTAGTGAGTGAGTTTTTGCACACTGGCCCCGTAAGATAACATCTGCATTTCTTGCAGCCTTGCATCTCACCCAGTCATTTGGAATCCCCACTGTTTAGCACTGGTAGATGTTGTGGGGATTCCTTTTCTCTGCACCAGTACTCTGGGCTGGGGAGGCCAGTGTGGAGCCGGGGTCTTTCACTTGTCGGGGGGGAACCTCTGCAGCTGAGATAGCCCTCCTAGTTCTCAACCACCACATGGAAGTTTCGAGCCAGCCTGGTTCGTGTCTCCACCCCTTCTACCAGTCTCGATGCGGCTTCTTCTTTATATCCTTAGTTACAAAACTTCACTTCAGCCAGACTTCAGATGGTTCTCCAGGTTGCTTGTTCTATAATTTAGTTGTAATTTTAATGTGTTCATGGAAAGAAGCAGGCATGTTGTTTATGTACTACACTATCTGGATCTCTCAGAAATTAGGTAATTTTTTAAAAATTGCTTTTTTAAAAAAATTGCTTTGACAATTCTAGGTCTCTTGCATTTCCATGTGCATTTACAACCAACTTGGCAATTTCTGTAAAAAATCCTCACTGTAATTTTTATTTGGATTGTGTTGAATGTACAGATTAATTTGTGTAGAATTGATAACTTTAAAACCTTGAATTTTCCAGTCCATGACCATGGCTCTGTCATGATATATCTTTAGTTTCTGTCAGTAGTGTTTTATAGCTTTCAGTTAGGAGATATTTCATTTATTTTTCAGTTTTTTTGTTAAATTATTTCTATTTTGGGAAAGGGGCTATTATCAAATATTTTTTTAATTCTATTTTCCTCTCATTTGGTAGCATATAAAATATAATTGATTTTTGGATATTTACTTTGTATCCTATGACCTTGCCACCCTCACTTGTCAGTTTTATTGCTTTGTATAAAATGTAGGATTTTCTACATAAACAATCATGCCATCTGTAAATAAGACCATTTTACTTCTTCCTTCCCAATCTTTCTGTTTTCTATTTCTTTTTCTTGTTTTATTGCAATGACTAAGACTATCAGTATAACATTTAGGGGAAAGTATTTAATGTTTCACTGTTACGTATGCTGTTAGTCTACTCTTTTTTTTTCTCTTTTTGATAGGTGCCATTAATCAAATTGAGAAATCTTTTTCTATTCCTAATTTCCTGTTTGTTTCTTTTTATTTTTAACCATGAATGGTTGTTGAATGTTTTTGAGTTCTTTTTTCTACATCTATTGAAATGACCATATTTTTTCCCTCCTGTATTCTGTTAATGTGGTGAATTATATTGATTTATTTTTTAATGTTAAATAACCTTGCATTCCTGGGATAAATCAAAGTTATTGTGTTACCTTTTCAATATGTAATGGTTGGATTTGGTTTACTAATATATATATATATATATATATATTAGTAAAATAATATATATATTATATAAAATATTTTATTGGGGAGTTGGGGGAGGGGAACAGTGTTGGGGAATCAGGGAAGGGGAACAGACAAGTTGCTGTCTTTTTGTTCTTCAGTCTAGTTGTGGAGGACGTTGCTTCACTGGCCCATGTTGGTATTATCATTGTGCTCTTCCCAGCTGAGGCAGTTGCTCTCTGGCCATTGGACATCTGCTCACGGTGGCTCACGGCAGCTCATGGCAGCTCTTGCTGGTTGTTGGCCACTCATGCTGGCTGCCACCCACTCATGGTAGTTCATGGCAGCCCAGGGCTGCAGCCTACGGCGTCGCTGCCCACTCACAGCAGCACAGCTCTAGGTCTAGCTGTTGTTCACAATCTTAGCTGTAGAGGGCACAGTTTACTGGTGGATGTGGGAATCGAACTGGCAACCGTGTTGTTCAGAGCTCGTGTTCTTACCAACTGAGCCACTCGGCCCGCCCCTACTAATATTTTATTAAGGGTTTTTGCCTATACATTTATGACAGATACTTGTTTCTTTCTTTCTTTTCTTTCTTTCTTTCTTTCTTTCTTTCTTTTCTTCTTTCTTTCTTTCATAATATCTTTGTCACGTTTTGATATTACGGTAATAGTGGATTCATAAAACCATTTGGCAAGAGTTCCCTCCTCCTCCATGTTCTGAAAAATCTCTGTTTTATCTTGTCAAATTTGATAGGTTATATGTCTCAAAAATTTGTCCTTTTACAGTAAGTTATTCAAATTGTTAAAATAAAGTTCTTCAAATTATTCTTGAAATTTTAAAATACCTTCTTAATGTCTCTAGGACTTGCTTTGCTAACCTCTTTTTCATGCCTGATAATGATTTATATTTTCTCTTTTTTCTTATTCAATCTAGCTAGGGTTTTATAAATTTTGTTGATGTTTTCATAGAACCGGTTTTCGGCTTTATTTTTTTTTCTCTGTATTATCTGTTATGTTTATTTCTGCTCTTATTTTTATTTCCTTCCTACTACATACTTTTGGTTTATGTTTTATATTTTTAGCTTTTTCAGGTGGAAATTAAATCATTAATATTAGCTTTTTCTTCTTTTCCAATATAAGCATTTAAAACTATAAAGTCCCTTCTAAGCATAGTATTTTGACATTTTATTTTTACTACCATTCATTTAGAAATAACTTTTAGTTTTCTCATTTTCTTTGTCATTTCTTCTTTGGTTATGGATTATTTAGAAGTATCTTAAATTACAAATATTTAAGGATATCCTAGATTCTTGTTGTTTTTGGTTTCTAATGTAATCATGTTGTGTTCTGTGTGATTTCAATCCTTTTTGGACACATTGAGATCAGTTTTATGGTCATACATATGCTGTATTCTGATGAATTTACCATGTGTATGTGAAAAGAATGTGTATTTGTAGTTGTTGGGTGTTGTAGTCTATAAATATAGATTAGATCACCCTGCTTGATATCATTGCTCAGATCCTGTTGAACTTGATTTTTGTCTAGCTATTCTATTAATTAGTGAAAGAATGGTGTTAGAATCTCCTATATGATTTTGGAAATGTCTGTTTCTCTCTTTAATTCTGTCAATTCTTGTTTCATGAATTTTGAAGTTCTGTTATTAAGCACATGTACATTTACAATTTTTCCTGACAGATTTATTCTGTTATCATTATAAAATGTTACCTTCTATCTTTAATAATACTCTTTGTCATAAAGTTTCTGTTAGCTAGTATAAATATAGCTACTGTGACCCTCTTATGCTTACCGTCTGCATAATAAATCTTTTCAATTCATTTTTTCACATATCTGTGTCATGTTTAAAGTATTTATGTTATAGACATGAAAAGTAATGTATGTTCAAGACAAGGTCTCGAATTTTTGCGTTTCTGATAACCTCTACCCTTTAATTGGAGTTTGTCATCTATTGTCATTTAATATAATTATTGATATAGTTGTCTTTAGATCTATCGGTTTTTGTTTTTTACCTCTTACTTTTTTTCTGACTGTTTTCCCCAATTTGCCCTCCTTTAGATTATTTGAATATATTTTAGAATTTATTATAATTTATCTATTAGCTTCTTAATTATGTCTTTTAAATTTTTTAATGGTTCCTCTAGGGATTACAGTATACACTCTGAAGTTGTCATAGCTTTCTAAGGATCAATATTTTACCACTTATATAAAATATAGTAACCTTACAACACATGGGTCCATTTTCTACCCTTCCTCAACTTCCTTGAGGTAATGTTTATCATATATATTACAACTACCTGTATTTTAACTCCACTACAGAAGATATTGTTTGCTTTAAATAGTTGTAATGTATTTTAAAGAAATTAAAAGAGAAAATGTTTTTTTATTTTCACTCAAATATTTACATTATTTTGATTCTTTCCAGATATTTTGAAGATTTTCTCTCATGTCATTTCTTTTCCACTTGAAGAACTTTCTTTGGCATTTCTTTCTTTTTTTGTTTTTAAGATTTTATTGGGGAGTTGGGGGAGGAGAACAACTTTGGGGAATTGGGGAAGGGGAACAGACATGTTGCTGTCCTATTGTTGTTCAGTCTAGTTGTAGAGGACATCACTTCACTGGCCCATGTTGGTATTATCATTGCGCTTTTCCCAGCTGAGGCAGATTGGTTGCCAGCCATTGAACGGCCACTCACGGAGGCTCACGGCAGCTCACACTGGCTGCCAACCACTCATGGTAGCTTATGGCAGCCCCACTGAAGTCCCACTGCAACCTACGCCATCACCAGAGACTCACAGCAGCCCAGCTCCAGGTCGAGCTGTTGTTCATCTTAGCTATAGAGGGAGCAGCATCACTGGCCCTTTTGTGGGATCCAAAACGGGGCCCTGCTGCTCAGAGCTTGCATCCCAAGCCAACTCCTAACCAATGCACCACTTGGCCAGCCCTCTTTGGCATCTCTTATAGTTCAGATTTGCTGGTAATGAATTCTCTTATTTTTCTTTTGTCTGACAACATAAAGTTTATTCTATGCCAGTTACTTTCTCCAAACTTTGACTGTTCTTTCAAATTCACATGCTTTTAATTTATAGTTTTTAATTTGTCAGAGGATTATTTTGTTTACTCATTCATACTGGAAGTAGAATTCTCATTAACCTGTTTTTTTAAAAAAGTATTTAAAATATGGGGAAGTATTGATGCAGTAATGATAAATGAAGAATATAATGATTAGCAGAATGTATTCCAGTTTTTGAAACAAAAAATGTAGTTATACGTTTATGATGTATGGAAATGAAAAGGAAACTTATCTAAGTCCTAATAAGAATTATTTCCTGGTTGCTGGATTATGGCTGATTTTCATTTTGTTATTTGGAACTTGCTGTAAGTCACATTTTTTTTAAAAGAAATTTTATTGGGGAACAGTGTTTTTTTCTAGGACCCGTCAGATCCAAGCCAAGTATTTGTCTTCAATTTAGTTGTGGAGGGCAGAGCTCCTTGACCCATGAGGGAATCGAAGTGGCAGCCTTGGTATTATGAACCTGTGCTCTAACCACCTGAGCTAACCAGCCACCCCTGTTAAGTCATATTTTTAAGAATAGCACATTTAATTTTATGATCAGAAAGTAATAAAATTGACTTAAAATAATGTTGGGAGGCAACGAATTAATAAGTAATAAATGAATCATATAGCCAGCAAATCCTTTAGTATTTCAGAGGAAGAAAAGATTGTTATATAGACTAGAAGATCAGAACTGCATTTCACGGAGATGATAGGATATGAAATAATTCTAGAAGCAGACAGTTTAAGCAAGTGTTGGGTGATAAAGGTGAAGTGGAAGGAACATTTCAACATTTTTCTTTTTTTTCTTATTTATTTATTTATTTATTTATTTTTATTGGCGAATTGGTGGATGGGAACAGCGCTGGGGAATTGGGGAAGGGGAACAGACAAGTTGCTGTCATTTTGGTCTTCAGTCTAGTTGTGGAGGACGTTGCTTCAGTGTCACTGGCCCTCATATGTGGGATCCCAACCGGGGCCCTCTGGCGTCCCAAGCCAGTTCTTAACCATCGCGCCACTCGGCTGGCCCTCAACATTTTTCTTATTGTGGGAGTTTAGTCCTTGGATTCAAGAAGGTATTTGCCAAGCTTGTCTCTTTATTGAGTTGCAATGAGTTTGTTTCATTGTATTTCATCCATAGCCTGATTCTGTTAGCAAGGGTAGCAGAGGGATAGGGTTTCTATTTCTGGCTCATTGGCTGGAACTGGGGAAGAAGGCGAGAGAAGAATGAAGTAATTTATAACTTTTATTTAATTTTTTATTTCTATTGCTTTCTTTTTATCTCCTTCAACATTTTATTTTCCATCTGGGGAAATATTCTCAAACTGTGATAATGGTCTCATAAACCTCCATTTTCAAATTTTTGAGGAGAATTATTCCTTGTTTCTCTCATGCCATTTTCTCTGCTCTCATCTTCTAATATACATATATTTTAAAACTCACATTTTTTAAATTAAAAAGTTGAAAGTTTAACTTGGAATTAAAAATTAAATGTTTTAAAACATTTCATGTAGCATTTTGGTAGGAAGTTCAAAAAGCAAATTTGGAATACAATATGACTATTTTGCTTTCTAATTCTAACAAAATTTTAAATGAACAAGCCCCCACTTGCCAGAAGCTTCAAATCAAATAAACTTTTTTTTTCTTTGAAACTCAACTTTTACATGAAAGGAGCAAAGTATTATAAAAATGCATATAAGACATTAAATCGCAAATCCAACCTCCAGGGTATATCCTGGAGTGAACACTGACTAAAGCCATTGCCCTCTCATCCTCTACAGAGATCACTAATCTTCACTATGATGAGCCTGAGGCCCTGCAAGATTCTGAGTCTTCAAAGGAAGATTCAATTATGTTGTGAATACAACACAGGGAAATGAGCTTATATATTTTATAAAGATTATTAACAAGAGTGTTGAAATTGTAAAGTTATTGCTTAAACGTCAGATAAAAATTCTTTTAATCAAAGTACCCTGTATCTTGAATATCCCAGCTAATTGTTATTTAATGTCTACACATTTTGAAATAATATAGCCACACAATATTCTTAGAAAATATATAGCTTATAATAAACAAAATGATATCTTGTGTTTACTCTTTTTGTCAGTATTGTATATTTGTCATTGTAGTTAGTCAAATTTTCTAATATGTGGGCATCCAAATCATCTCTCTACAATCAACAATAATAAATATTAGGACAATATTGGATCATTAAAGAAATGTATACTTTTTAATGAGGCTCTAAAGAACACTTTTCACTGATCGTTTAAAATTCACTTAAGCATCTGGAATAGAAATGGCTAGTAAAACTTTTTTGCAAAGTTGGCAATGTTCTGTATATCTCCACTGTCTGTTCCAATAACCATTAGTCACATGTGGCTATTGAGCACTGAAAATAAGGCTAGCGTTTCATAAGTATTGAATTTTAATTTTTATTAAATTAATTAATTTAAATGACAACATGTGGGTAGATTTAGATTTAAAGTCTCCATATAATATTATTGAAATGCTAAAGTGATAATAAAACTGTAAGTAGTTTTTCCTTCCTTTGTCTTCCCTCATTCTGAAATGAGAATTTAGTTAGAAATTGAAAATTTAGAAAAACTTTTTAATCCATCCCAGTCAGTCACCAAATAAACAAGAAGAGGATGACACAATTAAGAATACAATCCAAATGTTTAAGTTGTTTGTCCATTTGTGACATGATTTAAATATCCTTCTGACTTTTAATTTTTCTGAAATGCTCTGTATTTGATGCCCCGTTAAACTGGTTCAAATTGTTTAAAATTTATATGCATAAAATTAAAAATGAATATTAAAATTTGTTAAATTACTTATATTTATTTTTTGTTGAATAAAAAAGCCTGAATGCCTAGTTTTCTTGTATAAATTATATAAACTTATTTTCACTGTCTGTGGATTTTGGTAGTGGATGATATCTGTCTAATATATAGCATGACAAAAATTTCTCAAGTGAAAGGAAAATGTAATGATTAACCGTATTTATCCCTCTTCCAATTCTATCACCAAACGTTTAATGGTTTTCCATGAATACCTCCCAGCAGTTAGGGTGAGAAATATTTACTGCACATAGCTCTTCCCCTTTGTCTGTTGTAAAATATTTTATGGAACAGTGGTGGTATGTTGTGACAAGGGTGGGATTACACAAGTTAAAATACTATAGAATACCATATAGTTTTTATACTTATCTAGGTATTCTTGACCTTTTTGGCTCCCTTTCTCTCTCTCTGTCTCTCTCTCTCTCTGTCTATGTCTCTCTCTTTCTCTCTCTCTCTCTCTCTCTCTCTCTCTCTCTCTCTCTCTCTCTCTCTCTCTCCTCTCTCTCCCCACCCCTCACCCCTCCTGAATTTGAGACTTGAGCACTTACCCTTTTCTTAGTGTACTATATTATTCGTAGATTTAATGTGCATCATTCTCGTCACAGTTAAGGGAAAAATAAATTTCTTCAAATGCTCAACAGTCATTTTCAGACTACCATTCAATATTCTACCTTTAAATTTCTATCTGTTAACTTTCCCTTCATCATAGCCTCTTTTTCTGCTCCCTGACTGAGGTTAAGGTAAGAAGCACTGACAAAAAGCTTGAGGAAAGAAAGGAAGAGCAGTCATCTGCAGGCTCCATTTTCATCTGCAGGGCTACTATAATATAACAGTTATTAATATGCCAGGTCTTATGTTCTTGGTCTTTAAAAGTGGCTTATAGCATACTCCAGTTAACTGTTTATGCCTTGTATTCCTCACCCCCCTACTGTGGAGTGTCTTGTTAATGCTGGGAAATCTGTCGATTACATATTGCCAATCCACAATGAAGACAGGAATAAGTGCTCAATTACATTTCAACATTATCTTCCACTTTTAATACCCACTATGCTATGGCTTAGCAGAACACTTTGTAGATGGCTAAATTCAACTTTATTTTTCTATCAATATAATGCAAAATTTGCCCTAATGGCCTTAATCTGTATTATATGTTGTATAGATAATAGAATAATTTTCCTAATGACAATAGCTAATATGTGCTATGCATATGGAGCTCTAAATTGTGATAATAATGCCTTTTTGGTGACTGTAGTCTCCACTTTTCTGATGTAAGATTTTGTAAAAATGGCTAGTGATTTTACAGATTATCCACAAATGGCTCAATGAACACATTCTTAATGATGTTATGAATAAGTTTTTAAAAATTATTTTGCTCAATAAAGTGCCTATGTAGTAGGAGTTTTAAGCGCTGCAAAATTTACTCAAAAGAACTTCATCTTTAAATGTTGCAGTCAAGAATTGATTTCATTTATTTTAGAAAAAAACATAATACCTCTTTTAAAATTGAAAAGTGATTCCAGAATTGAGACTTTTGTTCATTGCACACAATACTTATGTATGTACATTTATAAAAATCTAAAAAAGGCCTTTTCAAAGGAAAAGTGTACTTCCTAAATTTTATTAACGTTCTGCCTCTATCTGGTTCCAGTAGCTTGCTAGGGCTCTCCAGTGATTATGTTGTGACACTGATAGAGTGCATTACTCAAACACTGTTGTGGTGCTACAGCTGTATGAGCACCACAGGAATTAAAGAACGAGGAAAAATTCATTTGCAAAGAGCTTTAAAAGAATGGCTGAAAAGAATGGATTCTGGTACTCCTTTCAGTGCTCATGGTTCTTTCCTTGTGAAAAAAAGAAACATCACACTTAGTATGTCAGGCCAATAGAACTAGCTTCTTAGATTAAAAAACAAAACAAAACAAAACAAGAACACCAAAAAGCTGTCCAAGGATCATTTCTACTCTGGCTGGAGGAGTCTGTGCTCTGAGAGATTGCAGAAGGTACTGATAAAGAAATTCTACCTTTCTTGTCTATGGCCCTCTAAGTGTCAAGCTGTCTCAGGGTATGTACCAGTTATCATCCTGTATTCATTCAGGAGTATGAAGTAGTTAGAAGCAACTTGTAGCTCGTCAGAAAAAGAAAGCAGTTCTTCATAAGACCCACGTATGTATGGTGACTCTGTGAAAAGTAATTATTCCAAGGTGTTTTACCTAAGGCCAAAGAAGTGAAATCTTGAGATGGTATTTTGCTTATTCTAGCTCCCTAGGTAATTAAACCTATTAATATCATTCTAAAATTGTAGAAGCAATCTGTACTCTTTGTAAGACAATACAGAATGAACCAATGCTTATTGGAAATTATTAGGTCAACTAAAAAATTGACATATGGTTGGTAGACTAGATAAAAGTATTATATAAATGTTAAGTTTCCTGAAGTTGACAACTGTACCATGGAAATGTAAGATATTTAGTATGTAAGTATTTAGAGAAAATGCTCACTGAACTATTTAGGAGTACAGAGATTTATCCAACTTACTCTTGAATGATTCAGAAAAAAATGTCATATATATATATATATATATATATACACACACACACATATATATATATATATATATATATATATATATATATATATATCCATGTGTGTGAATTTATGTAGATGTGTGTATATATGGGAGAGAAACAGCAAAAAATAAAGCAAATGGAGTAAAATGCTTATATGTGAATCTATGTGAAGGATATGTGGGAGTTCTTTGTACTGTTGTTATTCTTCCAATTTTCTTTTAGGCTTGACATTATTTCCAAAAAAGTTTTTAAAATAAACTGTACAAGTTGCCCTTATCCAGGTATTTTTCTATGTATACATCACACACAAGATGTTTTAAAATGTAAACAGGATAATGTTATATATTTAATTTTGTGACTGGATTTTGTTTTCTTTTCATTTATCAATATATGTTGAATTGTGTTAGTGTTTTGGGCACCTGATTTCCAAGTATAGGTTCATCTTATTGTAAGCAAGCTTCTTGAAGACCTAGTGCTCTGTCTTTGCCAATGGCTCACTGAATCCTACACATGCGTTTTAAAGAACTTTGTCAACTTTTGCATCATAGTAAAAAAACCAGTTTGAGAAAACCATAATATTTTTGGGGTCCTACTATGGAGGAAAATCATGCTATGAAATCCAACTTAAATTGTTCTTTTATTCACTTATGGAAAAGATAGTTCATTCATATGGTTCAAAGTTCAAGCAGGGCAAAAGCACACATAGTGAAAAGCATTCTTCCTGCCTTCTTTCCTGCTTCCTAGGCCCTCTTTTCAGAAGCAGTCAGTGTTATTTCTTTCTTTTGTATCCTTCCAGAGATATTGTATGTATTTACAGTATGTGTGTATATATGTGCAGTTACATCTTCACAGCATATATGTATGTATATACGTGAATATGTGAGTATTCATGTATCTGTATATTATATACAAATTCATCATATATTTATTGAGCCCCTTCTATGTGCCAAACACTATTTTAGGTGCTTGTGATATATCAATGAACTAAACAAAATTCCTACTCTCATGAAGCTATCATCATAGTGGGAATAGACATACAATAAACCACATGCATAATAAATACATTATATAATGTGTTGGAAGCTGAAAGTGCTATTAAACAAAGAGGGCAGAGAAAGTAAAGTTGAGAGTGCTAGGCCTGGAGCAGGGGTGGACTGGGTTAGAATTTTAAATAAGATGGTCAAGATAGGTCACTTTGAGAAAGTAACATGCAAAGACCTGAAAGAAGTTAGGGAGTTTATCTTTCAGATATCTTGAGCAAATAAAAAACAGGGAAGAGTTGATGTAAAGGCCTTTATTAAGGTGAGCGCATCGTGTCTGGTATCTTCTAGGAATAGCAAATAAGTCATGTGACTGGATCAGAGTGAACCAAAGAGAATATAGTTCCATAGGAGGTCAGAGAAGAAATGTGGAGTCAGTTCAAGTGAATGTAGAGACATTGGAGGGCTTTGCACAGAGGAATGATGGTATCTGACTTAGGTTTTGAGAAAGTAATTCTCTGACTGTTGTGTTGAGAATACAAAGCAGTGAGGCATGGGTGAAAGCAAGGAGACTGGTTAAATGGCTCGTGCAAGAATTCAGGCAAATTTACAATGATGGTGGCTTGGACCAAGGTGGTAATAGTGGTTGGGTTATGCATATATTTTGAAGGCAGAGCCAACAAGATTTCCTGACAGTTTAGAGGTGGGGTTTGAGAAAGTGAGGTAGAGTCAAGAATCACTCCAATAGTTTTGATGGGAGAAACTGAAAATATGGATTTGCCTTGGGGCAGACATAGGTTTTGAGGGGCCTACATTTTCTATACAATTTTGGTGGCCCACCCCAAGAAAATAAACATAAAATTACAAAGCAAAATTAGATATTTGGTAAAATGGGAATATTTATTTATAATGAGAGAATCAATCACACATTTACAAATATCAGAAGCTAACAATTACCATGAACATCACAAAACCCAGAAAAATAACATAATTTTAAAATGAATTACCTGACACATCTTTATCTGCTTTTTGTGTTTGCTTTCTAAAAGTTCTTCTATCTTTGTTCACTGAATATTCCTTTTTAAAGCATCCTGTCTTTGCTTCATGGATATACGTAATGCCTTTTCTGAGTTATATCATCGTTTTATAAAGTTTTCTTCTCCATGCATAAGTCTTCATTTCCTTCAAGTTTCTTAAAAAAAAATTTTGTAAGTTCAGTTTGTGTTTTAGCTTTTATTCTTATCTCTAATTGATGTGTCAGATACTTTTCACAGGATTTGTTAAAGCTTGATTTTCTGCTCATGTTTGAGAGTGCTGATTGCAGCTTAGAGCCTGGGATGCAGATTGTTTATTCGGTCTGTGGGCAGAAGGTTCCTTAGTAACCCCCTGCCATCTGCATATTTAGGTTTTTCTTCTTGGTCTCATCAGGTTCTCCAGAAAAGACTTGTCCAATCTCTTGCCTGAATGATTGGAAGACTGGCTGCCATTGTTCTGCAGGTTTAGTGAAGGACGCATTCAATTTGTTATGCATATAGCCGCCTAATCTCATTGTCTTAGGTTGTATCCAGGTCTACTGTGCCTGGTGTCTGTCTTCCTATTCAGTGACCCTCTATTTTTCACCTACAGCTGGAGAATAAACCTCCGGACTTCTGTGGAGGTAGGGGAAGGACATTTAAATAGCTCTGTGGAATGAGGGAGAGGATTTATCTAGATTAAATTGCTTTTCAAATAGTTTCACTCAAACCTCCAAATTTTAGTTATTTTCCCCTTAACTCTCAGTTCCCAAGTTACCTGGTATTGCCAATTCCTTAAACTTATGAGAACACTGGATTGTAAACTGTGTTATTTCTCAGCATCCTCCACTGCTGGCTGAAGTCTCTATTATCTCAGGTTTGCTAAGACAACTATTAACACAAATACATCTGCCTTCCACTTAAAAAAAATGTTGTTATCTCTTTTAGTGGTCTACCCAGACTTTTGGGTTAATGTCTTAAAATTTTTTCCCTGTATTTTTAGTGGGGTTTTGGGGGATTAAATTTGGATTCCCATACAGAGTTCCCCATCTAACCAGGGCCTCCTTGGGATCCAAAATTTTAATAGTTTCGTTAGTGTTGTATTTTGACCAGGAATCCTGATTTCATTCATTTTTCAAAGGAACAACCACCACTTCCACCACAACAAACTCACCTAACTATCTTTCATTATATGAGAATTAACTATAGACAAGAGCTCATGTTAATACATGTGAATGATTCAGCAATTGTGAAGGGGGCATCTATTGGGTACCTGATACTGTGCTTGACATTTTACATATAGAAATAGATAAAGTTTAGTACCTATCCTCATGGGGATCACTGCATAACAGGTGTGATGTAGACAAAAATGGTATGTGTAATATCGGAAGTAGGCACAAAGTTCCAATATAGCCCAGATGAAGGCATCATTAACTCTGTTGGGATCAGGCTTAGGGAAGTCTTCCTGGAGGGGTTAATGCTGTGACAAAATGAAGGATGGCAGCTTGCCACTTAGAACAATATGATTAAATTGCATTAAACAATATAAATACTTTATACTCCTGATTTTGATCTGAGAGCTCTTTTAGAGCTCTTTGAGAATCCCAGATATAAAACAGAAGAAATAAATAAGTAGATATTTCAGACTATATTAATTCAAGATGACAGAATGTCACAGTGGTGATGTTCATGTCATAATTCACAGAAGCAGAGAAGAAATGCAGTGACGTCAGTCTGTTTCTTCTGTCTTCGTTAAGATGTTGTGTTGTTTAATGGGATGGTTTATATAAGAATATTTTATAAGAGTGTAACATGAACACATTTTATTATCAATTGAAAAAGAAAAGCTGAAATTTAGTGGCATAAGTTTATTCAACAAGTACTTACTAAGCACCCACTATGTGCTGGGAACTCTTCAGGTGCTGTAGATACAGTGATGAACAAAACAGATGGTGGAGGAGACCACTTAAAATGTTGAGAGTATAATGGAGACATACAGATTGCAGTAGGAGCATGTAACAGGTGAGGCTAACCTAGTTTTAGACTTTTTGGAAGGTTTTCCTGAAGAAGCTACACTTACACTGAGGTATAAGAAATGAGAAGAAGTTAGCTAAGTAAAAGTGTAAGTGAGGGAAAAGAGTTTTGACAGAAGATCCAGCACATGTGAATGGCCTGAAGTGGCCTGGAGTAAGACCTATTGAGAACTCTGCAATAAAGTCAATATTTCTGGAGTCCAAAGTACGAAGCTGAGAGCCATCATGTAAGGTTGCAGTGAAAAGCAGCTGCCAGTTGACAAACTTGTAAGAATTCACATTAAGAAATTTGGATTGTATCCTAACAATAGTGGACATTGAAGGGTCTCATGTAAGAGAGTGACATGTTTATATGTATTTAAAAAAATCACTCTGTTGATACAATTAGAATATTATAATTTTTCAAACCCTTAACAAAATATAAAATAAATCTCCAATGGCTCCTAAAATAAAAAAAGACACTGGGCATTATGCACACAAAATGACCTATGACATATTTATACAAAAATTAAACCTAAATCAGATTAAACTTCTAGGTGTAACTACGAGTTTACAGAAAATGCAATGAGGACAGAAGAACAAGTTCAGTGACACTGCAGGGATACAAACAAGAAAACTCAGAATGTTGGGAACTCTACAGGACAAAAGACTCAATATATTTAGGAAATAAACTCTAAGAAATAAAAATCTGAAGGGGAACCTATAGAATAGGAGGAAACTTAAAGGATGCATCAACCAAATGCAATGAGAGAATCTTGTTTGTACTATGATTCAAACAAAAAAAACTGATAAAACATCATGATCTTAGGGAAATTTGAACAGTGACTGGATATTCAATGATATTAAAGAATTATCATTAATTTTATAGGTGTGAAAATGATGTGGTGGCTATGTTTTAAAAAATAGTCCTTATTTGTGGAGATATATGCCAACATATTTACAAGGGAATTAATAAATAACATAACTAGTTGCTACATTTGCTGCTACTAATTGTCTCCTACAATTGGTTGTAGGAGAGGAAGATTGGTAGCAGAATGACTGTAAGTAGGAGGCTTTTGTAGCACCAAGAGAAAGAGGATGGAAGATTAGACTGGGCGGTGGCCGTGGAGTTGGAGAAGAGTAGATGGTTTCAAGACACGCTTTGGAGGGAGAACTAACAGAATTTGCTCATGAGTTGGATGTGTAGGAATGTTGAGGTAAGGAAATAGACAAAAATAATTGCCAGATTTGGGTTCCTCAGCTTGGTGGATGGATAATGCTATGTGCTCCAATGGGGAAAACTAGAGGCTAAGTAGTTTTTAGAGAAAGGGAGTAAGAGATGATGAGTTAAATTTGATATCAATTTGAGTACTTGACTTGAGGTTTCAGAGAGATATAATAATGCAGACGACCAATTGATGTTTAGATATTCAGGTCTAGAGTGCAGGGAATAGCTCTGCTTAACAGGCATGAAATTAAGATTCATTGGCATGTAGATAGCAATGGAAACTATGGCACTAAATGAAATCAGCTAGGAGAAGTGTGCTGAGAAGGAATAGAGGAAAAGAGAGAAGAGGAAAGGAAAAAAAGAGGATCTAGGACCAACTCTGAGAAATGATGACACTTAAGTTTAGGTAGGGGAGAATTAACCTGCAAAAATAATGAGAAGATAGGAAGAAAATATGAAAAGTGTTCTCTTAATGTTCCAGGAGCCAAAGGAAGATAGCGTTTCCAAAAGAAGTGTGTGGTTATCATTGTCAATTGCTATGGAAACATCAAATAAGATGAGGGCAGAACTGACATTGGATTTGGTGATGTGGGCGTCATTAGTGACTTTATTATTTTTTCTTTTTTGATGGAAAAATTGAGCAAGGCTAAGTTGAAAGTAGATTGAGAAGTGAATGGGACGTGGGGAAATTATGGTAGAAAATATAGATAACTTTTTCAGGAAATGTAAGGAGGAGAGATATAGGGTGATATCAGGAGGGAAAGATGGGGTTAAGATGCTCTTATGAGCATGTATAAATGAAAATGGAATGTATCCAGTAGAAAATGAAAAATTGAAGATACAAAAAGGAAAGGGGATAATCAGAAGTGAAAAATCCTGAGACTCATGAAAGGATTGAGAACAACAGGAGAGGTGGAGGGTTTGACTTTATGTAGGAAAAGAACCACCTCTTCATTTGTTACAGAAAATAAAATGAAAAGGATTGATGTGGATAGCTGTGTAAGTTTGATGGCTCTCTCTCTCTCTCTCTCTCTCTCTCTCTCTCTCTCTCTTTCTCTCTCTCTCTCAGATAAAAGGGAAGGTTATCTGCTGAGACTGAAGGAAGACTTGGAGATGAGGAGTCACAAAGGTTTTAGAAAAATGGGGGAAATATAAGTAGCTATGGAAATATATACTGTTAGTGGACAAGAAAACAGTGAGATTATAAGGTAATTTAGGGACCAACGGTGATTATGACTATACAGTTGACCCTTGAACAATGTGAGGATTAGGGGCACTAATCCCCACATAGTCAAAAATCTATGGATAACTTTGACTTCCCCAAAACTTAACTACACCAAATGTCCCTCAGTATCCAAGGACCCCTGTGAATATTAAAATCTGTGTATGCTCAAGTCCCTTATATAAAATGGCATGGATCAATGCACATAGTCAGCCCTCCACATCTCCAGACCTCTAAGCACAGATAGAAAATAGTACAGGTATTTATTGAAAAAAAAAACTGCATATAAGTGGACCCACACGATTTAAACCCGTGTTGTTCAAGGGTCAAATGTAGTGGTAGCAACAAGTCCAGTTGTATAATTTTCACCAACAATGCTCAGCAGTCTGAATACAATAAAAACAAAATCATTTGACATTCATTGCCCTGTACACCTGAAACTAATATAAAATAATATTAAATGTAAACTACAATTCTAAAAAAAATAGTCATGGGGATATATAGGACAGCATAGGGAATATAGTCAATAATATCCTAATAACTATGTACAGTGTCACATGGGTAATAGACTTATTGGGGTTATCACTTTGTGAGGTGTATAAATTTCTAATCACTACATTGTTTAGTACACCTGAAACTAATAAAAAAATGTGTGGGGTCCAAAGCAAGTTTTATTTACTTAAGTTACAATTCCATTTTGTCTCCTATGGACTTTGTGAGTAAAAACAAGATAATAGATTTGAAATTCTTTGAGATCTTTGGAAGCAAAGTCTTTTGAAACACAAAGTGAAAGCACCATGATTATCACATAAAATTAAGCTATCTGAGATGTTTTTTATGTTGCTTTTTTGCATTACATGCCACTGATTTCCCTTTGATCCATCACTTCACGATTAATTTAGGTATGAGTTTCCTAATACTTGATATTATCCTGTCAGTTTAAGAAACTTTATAGTGAATCAAAACCAATGATGCCTGTGATCACAAAATAACAAACATGTCAAAATAGAAATGTCATTTTTCTTAATCTAATAAAAATTTATACCTCCCATCAAAATCCACTCAACGAATTTCCAAATATCAGCTATTTTATAACTGTGAAGTTAATTACATTCAAAATTTATATCTGTATTTGAATGAACATTTATTCTATTTTATCAGTATTTGTTTTGAACCTAGCACTGCTGTTAGCCCCTAGGGATTTAAAGATGGATAAGATAAATTCCTTTTGTGTATTCAAGAAGCTCATGAATTTGAGGCAGGAATAAAGACAAGGGTAAAGGGTCAACAGATGAAGAACCTTATATTTCATCTTAATGGGGTTTGGATTTTAACATTTGGATAATTTAAAACCTCCAAAGGATTTCCTTTTTTTAAAAAAAGATATTTATTAAAAATATAGCTAACATACAATATTATGTTAGTTTCAGGGGTATACCACAGTTATTCAACATTTATATACCTAAAGAAGTGATCACCATGATGAGTCCAGCAACCATCTGATACCATACCACGCTATCACAATATTATTGACTATATTCCCCATGCTGTACATTACACAGAGATCAGTCTCTGGTTGCCTGAGGCCTGCCAGACTCTGGTAGTTTTCCAAGAAAGAATGCAATGTGTGTGGGGCTGGCTGCTCATAAGAAAGTGCTTCCAGCTGTAGCTCACAAGAAAGTGCCTCCAGCTGTAGGTGAATTGGGTGGAGCAGGGTTTCTGTTGAGTCAGCAGGGCGGAGCAGTGGAGCTCAACAGGCCAATGAGATTCAGATTTAGCCTGTGGGGGGGCGGACTCAACATATACAAGATGGTGCCCACTTAACAGCTGCGTGTGGAAGGAGGATTTTGCACAGAGGAAATGCTGACTGTCCTCCAGTCCTCCCCTCAAAGCCACACAGCTCAGTCTGCCCCCCAGTATATCTGCGAGGTTCCACTGGAGCCCAAGGTGAGTGACTGCGTGTGAGTGAGTCTGTGTGTGGTCAGTTTAAGAGGACATCTGGGTTTCCCAGTGCCTTCCGTGCCACCCAAATGGTTGTGGGAGCTTTTCTTACTGGCACCAGTACTCTGGGCCCGGAGCCTGGTGTGGGGCTGGGGTCCCTTGCTCCTCCGGGGGGAACCTCCGTAGCTGAGATATCCCTTCTGATTCTCAACCACCACACAGAGGTTTGGTGCCTGTTCCACATCCCCTCAAAGGGTTTTTCAATAGGGAAGTGGCATGATCAGATGTGTGTTAATAAATGCCACTTTTATAGCAGTATAGAAAAGGGGTTGGAGGTGACGAAACTGTAAGGAGAGAGAGAATAAACTTTCCTTGAATAACTACTATATGCCTGGTGCAGTATTAAATGTTTCGCATATGTAATATCATCACAATAACATGCATTGTCATCTCCAGTTTTATAGCTGAGGAAAATAAGTCTTAGAAAGGTTAATTTCTGAAAAGTCACAATTGTAGTAAAATATATTGTTGGTATCTGAACACAGCCTGACTGCACGAATCATGCTTTTCTTTTGGACTATAATATCAATGAAGAGGCACTGTGTCAATCAAGAAGTGAAGGATAATGAAGGCCTGAATTAAGACAGTGGCTGTAGGAATGGAAGGAAAGGAAAATGTGAGAACTATTCTTTTAGTTCTCACTAAATATAATTGTCAACAAAATTTTGGCAATTGTGTAGATTTGAAGGAGGGATAAGCAAGGGGGAGTAAAGAGTCAAGAGCCTCTCCCAGGCTTTAATTTGCCTAAATGAGAGCATGGATGATGTTATTAACTGAAACTGACTAAGGGAAAAAGAATAAATAGAAAGAAATATGTTGAAGATATAGGCCAAAATGGGAATAACTGATGGAATCAATTCTTGGAGGAGGTGAGAAACAACACAAGTGGAGGGATTACTTTAGTTTCTTTCTCTGTAATGGGAAGAGAGAGACTAATTAGATATAGATAAATTATAACAGTTGGGGAGGGACTAATGTTGAGAGATTTTAGACTCAATGGCCTCTATATTATCTCTGAAAAAGGAAATAAAGACAGGAGGCAAGGGAGGGGAAATGAGTTTGAAAAGAATAATATTAAAAGTTTGAATTAGCCACTGAGGGGGAAAGGGAGAGAAAACTAATCACTATTTTCTAAATCACAAGGCAATTATTTTGTTTCACTATTATGGGACAACCAGACTAGAACTTGGTTTTGAGTTTACATCTTTAATTTTTTTCCTGTTTTTCAAAATAAAGTTATCAAAAATCATAATTTAGATAATTGATATCATTACTCATCTATGAGGATCAACATTCTTTTTGTGTTTTGCAAAGTGGTGGGCACAAAGTACACTCTAACCAAAAGCATATGGGTTCTTCTTTAACTATTCTTGTCTGGTTCTGATATAAATACTATGGTAGCCATGTAAAATGAATTAGGAGTGTTGTTCTTTTATTATTTTATGGAAGAGTTTGAGTAAGGCTGAAATAATATGTTTCTTAAATTTGTTTGGAAACCTTTTAGAGTCTGGTGTTTTCTTCATTGCAAGATTTTTCTTTTTAACTGTCAGTTGAATTTATTTAATGGCAGTAAGGTTATTCAGGTTTTCTGTTTCTTCTTGAGTCAGTTTTGATAAATTATATTTTTCTAGAAATTTACTCATTCAGTTCAGTTTGCAATTTACTATCAAAAAGTGTATACTCTTCTCTTATTATCTGTTTAATATCAACATCTACAGTTATACTTCACTTTTTCTCCTTAATATTGTTTATTTCTAGCTTTTATTTTTCACACTTATTATTTGTTTGTGTCCTTTCTCTTTTTAACCTTAATTCCATTAGAAGTTTATCAATGATTTAACTTACAGCTTTGTTAATCCTCTTTATTTTATGTTTGCTTTCTATTTCATTAAATATTACTGTTTATTTTTTCTTTTCTTCTACTTTTATTTGATTTATTTTTCTATTTTTGCTGAGTTCTTGAGATTGATGATATAATCATTATTTTCAACCTTTCTTCTTTCATAATATACCCATTTAAGACTATACAGTTTCTTCAAAATACCACTTTAGGTGCATCCATGTGTTCAGATGCATAATGTTTTTATGATCATTTAGTTCTAAATATTTACACATTTTTATTATGAAGTTTTCTTTGATAGATGAGCTACTTGGAATTTTACTTGTTTGTTTTTAGTTTTCAATAATGAGGTTTTCTTGTCATATATAAAAATATGTGTGATTCATTTCCTTTGGATGTATACCCAGTGGTGACATTGCTGGATCATATGGTAGTTCTATTTTTAATTTTTTGAGGAACCTCCGTACTGTTTCTCATAATGGCCATACGAATTTACATTGCCACCAACAGTGTACAAATGTTCCCTTTTCTCCCCACCCTCACCAACACTTGTTATCTCTTGTCATTTTGAAAATAACCATCGTAGCAGGTGTGAGGAATCTAAAAAAGTTAAACTCATATAACCAGAGAATAGAACAGTGGTTACCATGGGCTAAGAGGGGGAAATGGGGAGATGTTGGTCAAAAGGCACAAACTTTCAGTTATGAGATAAATAACTTCTGGAGATCTAATGTGTAGCATGATGACTATAGTTAATAATACCAGATTGTATACTTGAAATTTACTAAGAGAATAGATCCTAAGTGATCTCACCATACCAAAACAAAACAAAATACAAAAAAAAAAACCACCACACACAAAACTGTGAGGTGATAAGTGTATTAACTTTATTGTGGTAATCATTTCTTAATGTATACCTAAATCAAACCATCCCATTGGATACCTTAAATTATACAGTTTGTATTTGTCAATCATACCTCAATAAAGCTAGAAAAAAATAAGTGGCAACATAAACTTTAAAAAAAATATGTGATGTTTAACTTAATTGTATTATAGTCACAGAATGATCTGTATGATACCGACCTTTTCAAATTTGAAATTTGATATTTCATATATATTATAATCCTATTTATTTTTTCAATCTACCCAAATTGTCAATTACAGAGACAATTATGATGAACCCTCTCATGATGATACTATTTTAGTTAACTTTTCTCTGTAATTCTGTCATATATATTTTGGGGACTACATTATTAGGTTAATAGAAGTTTCAGATTGTTTTATTATTCTGGTGAAGTAGTTCTTTATTATTCTGTAGTGACCCTCTTTATCTCTAGTACAGGGTTTTTAATTTTTTTTCATTATTAAAGTCTATTTTGTCTGGTACTAATATATCTATAGAAACTTTCTTTGGGTTAATGTTGCATAGAATAATGTTTTCATTCTTTAATCTTTTTGTATACTCTTTTATAATGTATATAATTGGGTTTTTAAAAGTCTAGTAGAACAGCCTTTGTCTTTTAGCTGAAGAGTTTAGTCCACTTATATTTGTAATGCTTACTGAGATATTTGCATTTATTTAAATTATATAATATTATGTATTTTCTGTTGTTTATTTTCTATTTGATTTGGTCTACTTTCTTGTAATCTTTTGCACTGATTTCTTTTTTTTTAATTTTCAGTGATTTCGAGCTATTATAACATGTCTATTTTAACCTAGCAAATTCTAAAATCAGTTAACATTGTTACCCTTTACCTGAACTACACAAAGACTTTTGAATGCTTTAGTTGTTATGATCACCCTTCCAAGGCTACAAACTGCAGTAATAGTAAATATCTTTTTATTTTCCTTCTGACTTTATTGGAAATCTGTCTAGTGTTTCACTATTAACACTTATGTGATACCGTTTATCAAACTATGAAACTATCTTTCCAGTCTAATCATATAATTTTTATCACACACTTTTTTGTTTCATTGAAGTGGTAATAGCTCCCTGGACTGTTGAGAAAGGCTATGAAGCTGACTTTGGGCTTAGAGACAAAAAGTGGAATACCTGATTAATGTGGTCTCCTGTGGGCATGTTGGGAGCAGAATGACAACATGTATACTATGTCACCTTAGAAAGTATAAATTAGTGATGAAATGAAATGGAACATGGAGCAGGCATGCTTTGATTCGGGACGGGTAGGAGAGCAAGGAAATATGCAGAGCATAAGGCTCTTTGGAGAGAACAGGAGAAAGAATTCTGGGGGGGTCCTGGACAGTTAGAAAATGAGCAGGGATCCTAGTTTTGGGGAAAACCACATAATGGGCAAGTGGGCAGTTTTCAAGGACAAATTATTTGTATTTGATGTTTTTTTATGGTAACTCTTAGAAGGGAAAATATAATTTGTGTTACTGTCCTGTGGCAGCTTCTACATCCCTTTCTGCTCCCCAGGTTAATGAGGAGATCAGCAAGTAACCTGCTGCTTTGTATTATCTGTTTTATTGCTCCTCTTCATTAGTGTGGATGGCAGAGAGTGAATTTCAGTGCATGTTGGAGGCAATACAGAAGGGTATTACATACATGCTAGTCATCAGCCAAAATCACAACATCATTTGCTAGTGAATCTGCAAATAACCAGCCCTTCACGTACTTCTGTAATTTTCACCAAATGTTGCACTTTCAAAAGCTTCATTAATCCAGCCCCATTAGGAGGGATAGGGTGAATGAGTTTATGGCTGTGGAAGGTGAAGTAGCAGAATCTGCAGCTCTTAAGAACATTGCTGGCATTCATTTATGATAATGGAGTCTAAATGATATTAACATTCCCCTACAAAATATTATTTGGAGTAAAAGAGCACCAAATACATGGCAAATTTATTAATAAAATACTTAAGTCCAACAACTGCTTATTTACTGAAATTAATGGCTCTGAAATGACAAGCCCCTTATTTGCCTTGGAATCACGTATGCATAACTCTAGCATTGCAGGCAAGGGAGAAGCTGAAAGCAAACAAGGGACATTCTGGAAGGAAAGGAGCAATATGTATTCAAAGGAGAAATATGATTGAAAAAGTCATTAGTACTGCAAGGGATTTTCATCCATACTTGACCTTTTCTTGAAATGAGAATGCTCTATTTCATGGGGAGAAATATTCTGTTTAGAAAAAGCAAACATTGGTGTTTGGGGAGGAATAGTTCAGGCAGCCACTATAAGTCAAGACGAGGTTTGATGATCCAAAGCCATAACCTCTGGGCTTGGATTTTGGTTTATGATCAATAGCTAGAACATCAAAAAGATGTCCCTTGCAAATATTCTATCATGTTTGTCCTTCATTTTCATTTCATTTTGTCCTTCCTTTGATTCACCATTTGTCTTTAGTCTTGCCTGCCCTGCTGCTAGAAATGACTGTTGGGGAAATAAAGCATGAAATAGGTAACCTCATGTGGGCCAGGCAGCTTTCTTTTTCTTGATTTGTCCATTTTTATGTGTCAACCTGCACAGGTGCACACTGTGACCGAAGGCTAAAAGAGTAGTACACACTGTCTAGAGCAATAGATTTTATGAAGGAAGCTTTTTGCATTCAAACCCATACAACCAACAGATTTAATCAAGTTTTCGCTGTGATTAGGCTTTGAAAGCTGTAACCAGTTCCCATAGTAAAGAAGTACTATTTGGAAACAAATTACAACTCTTGTCTTTATGACATGTATCAATTTACACACAAGCTGCATAAATCACTTTTTACATTTTTCTGTAATGGAAAAATACTGCAGGGCATTTTAATAACCAATAAATTATATGTTTAATGAACCAGACCAAAATATAAATGGTCTGAGTCAAACAACCCTAAGAAAGAGGACCTGGTATGGACTTGATAGAAATTCTGATCACATAGGCTACAGGCTATTAGATTCACCACAATTCAAGAGAGTAAATGCTTATACTTCATCTATGATCATCCACATGAAAATTCTTTTCGGGACTCTATCGCTTATTTGCAGACCTCACTTATTTACTGCTCATATTATTCTTCAAACAAATCCAGTGAAAACAGAGCATTTCACCTTTAACCTTTTGGAAGTATTACTCCACGAAGTTATAAGTAAATGTATTAGCTCTGGTGAATTAGTAGAGAAAGCTTTCCTGAATTCCTTATGCAAAGCAACTATGCCCATTTGACGTCACGTTGAAAGCATGTAAGGCTCCAGTGATAAAGAAATTTAAATGTAGTCACGGAGCCAACCAAGTGCCTTTTTAGATTTCACCATATGTGAATGGCATTTATTCATGCCGGGGGGGGGGCCTTAACAAGGTGAGAAAAGTTGGGTGAGAGAAATGAGTGAAACTTGAATTCTTGTGATAGGAGTTAATATGCGATACTTCATTGCTTCCCTATCCTCTTGTATTCAGGATGACGTATTTAACCTAAAACTTACTGATGTTAGTTTTGCTTCTTACTAAAGAACAGTGAACTGGTATAATTTAAAGGAAATGAGGCTGGGGAACAAAGGACATGAGTCTCACAAAGCACTAAGGAGAGTACCACTTAACTGACTGTGTAACTGGCAAAATCACCTCCCCTGAGCATCCATTTTCTCATCTAGAAAATAAGGGAGTCAGGGAAGATGACGATTGACTTTTTTTTCTCTTATCGTTTTGGTCCTTGTTGGAAGCCTCCGAGTTTGCATATGAGATCTGGCAAAGTTGTATACTTTCTATAAAATAGTCATACTACAGAAACACTGTGCACATTCATGTCTTTCCTTTCTTCACTTTATGTGTGTAGAGGAATCCAATCATGTTCTGAGCACAATAGGGGAGATTGTTATATAAAGGAAACCTGTGATGATTCTTTGTGAAGCACATAAACCTTTGTAATGCAAATGTTCATATTCTAATGTTTTTATTTTAGAATTTCTATTTTAATATATCAAGTTTGCTTAATCCAAAGTACAACTAACCTTTACATAATAATGAAAATTCACACCCAATATGTACTTATCGTTTTTAGCCTGGGGAAAATTTTCCTTTCAACCCTGTACTCCTAAATATTTACTGACTATGCCACTTATTTAGATATTTGCCGTAAGAGTAATTGCCATTTGTTGATGAAGAGCTCAGTCTCTGAAGTCAGACAGCCTGGGTTTGAGGTCTGGTCTGTTGCTTATTAGCTGGGTGCCTTTGACCAACACACTGCTGCTGACCCTCAGTTTCCTCATCTGTAAATATGAGATAACAATAGTCATTATTTTGTGGTGTTTGTGTAAGGATTAAATGTAATGAAAGACATTAAATACTTCACTTGGTGTCGGGCACATAGTATGTGCTTACTAAATTTGAGCTTTTCACATTGTTCCCAAACATTTCTTTTTTTTTTTAAAGATTTTATTGGGGATAGGGGGAGGGGAAGGAACAATGCTGGGGAATCGGGGGAAACCGAACACACAAGTTGTTGTTGTTTTGTTCTTCAGTCTAGTTGTGGAGGACGTCGCTTCACTGGCCCAAGTTGGCAACATCAGTACGCTCTTCCCGGGCGAGGCAGATCAGTCACCGGCTTTTGGATGGCCGCTCACTGCGGCTGGTGGCCGCTCCCGGTGGCTGGTGGCCGCTCCCGGTGGCTGCTGGCTACACACGGTAGCTGCTGGCTACACACGGTAGCCCATGGCAACCCACTGCCACAGGAGCTGCAGCCTACGCCGTCGCCAGCGACTCACGGGCAGCCCAGCTCCAGGTGGAGCTGTTGTTCAGCATCTTAGCTGTAGAGGGCAGTGTCACTGGCCCTCACATGTGGGATCCGAACCGGGGCCCTCTGGCATCCCAAGCCAGTTCTTAACCAATGCGCCACTCGGCCGGCCCCAAACATTTCTTATATTGTGAGGTTTTTCTTTATATAAACAATATACATAGTACACTTCATCAGGATTGTAAACTCCTTGAAGCCAGAGAACATATGTAGCACTTCTTTGTATACTATCCCCTACACAGCCCAGTAGAATGTCTTGAATTAAGTAGTCATCCAATATTAATTTATTTTTACTAGTTCTTCCTGATTTATGCTGGAGAAGTTTTTATCCCATTTTAAAATAGGCCATGACTAAGAACGAGAATGTAAGTGGTGCTATTAGGATCTTTAAAGTTGCAAGTAAAAGACATATCCAGGTAACCCTCAGGGATAGAGGTTGATTAGAAGGATTCATGAGAAAATAAGGTAGCAATGTCACTTGTGAGTTTCACAGTGACCCTGGTTACTGATATTTTCAAGGCTTGGCTATGTGCCTTGATTTGAATTCTGGCTCTGCCACTTCCAAGCTGTGTGACCTTGGGCAGGTTGCTGAAGCTCTTAGTGTCCAAGTTTCTTAATCTGTACATTGCAGATAAAAAAATAATACTCACTTTATAGGGATGAATGAGGATTAAACAAGATAATGCATGTAAATTGCTCATTGCAGTACCTGACCCATGGTAGATGGTCAATAAATAGTAGCAGCAGCAATAATAGTAGTAGTAATAGTAGTTGGTGCTGTTATTGTATTTATTGTTGCACATGACATAGAAAATAGGAACATGGCTTAGTGTTATTCAGGATAATGTCCTGAGCTCAAGTGATTTGCCTTCTCTCTTTCACCTAGTGTTTGTACTTCTCAAAACAGAGGATTTGATTGGGTTGGTTTGCCAGCACTCAATGTGCACAGCCAAAACCAGTTCAGAATTAAGTGTATTTCCTCCTGCTCAACCTCTTTAGTGATTGTCTTTAGGTAACCCATTAATTCCTGGTTCAGTCTACTGGGGCTAAGCTAGCAAGATTGTTTTCACTCTCTAATACATATAGTGGATGCACAGTGGCAAGGGGAAAGAAACAAACAGATAAATAAAAAATGGACCATTTTCCTCAATAGGGATCTGTTTCTAAGTTGGACACTTCGCTTTTGTAAACTGCTCTTTGAACACATCCAGCCTAGTGACCTTCTTAAATAATTTGATCTGGAAGAACACATTTTCTGTCAAGCATATACTCATCTTTTTATTCAAGGACTTCCCACTCTTAAGTTGCTTCATCAAGACACCTTGAGTTATTTCTTCTCTCATTTTGCTCAGTGTGAGCTTCCTTAAACCTCCTGAGACTGTCAGTCACAGTATTAAATCAAATGAATATTATATAATTAAATCACATACAATGTAAGAACCTGTGTGATAGGATATTAACAGCCTGGGTTTCCAGAAATCATGCCGCTTCATTTTATCCCACTGCAATTTTTATCTAGCTGTGTAAGGTCCAGATAAAATGAGTTAGTTATTCAAAATGAATGAAAAATCACCAAGGATTCCCAGTGTGAAGTCCTTCACTCTTTATCAAAGGAGACAGGCCTGTGGACAGTTAGGAAATAAAAGGAATCTTTTGAGACCCAAAGTTACCTTATAGCCCAGTTGTTAGTCCTACCTTGAATACCATGTTTATATTTTAAATATTTACTCTTTCACTTTGAAGCAGTTCAATTCATGTCTACGTCTTCCAAATTTTTCAAAATTAACCTGAGCTTAACTTTGATGGATTTCTGAAAGCTCTTCTTCTATAAGAATGTTTGATAGTTTTGGTCACAGTTAAAGCAAACCTTTGTTTAAAACTTATGTTAAAGACATGAAATGCTAGCAGATAGAGGGCATTGGCATGCTAGTGACAAACATGGAATGGGATTAGATAACATCCAACAGATTTTATACCTGAAGGACCTACAGGGGAGAAATGGCCACTCATCCTGCTTCCCAGAGTCCTTTTGGGCTTGCTCTCAGCCAAGGAGTTGCCATTCAGGTCAATAGGCCTCTTGTGATCAACAGTGTCAAACAGCTTATCAATCTCAAATAATCAGCCCCCTGCAAAGAAGGCTCTGAGCCAAGGTGAATAATTTTTTGGAGGTAACAATGATAATTTCTATTTGACACCTGTACATTTTTGGTTATTATACATTTTCAGGTAAAAGCAAGATATGGTTTATGATGAAAAATGACTGCATGCTCAATACATTTCAGGGGGAGGTGAATTGGTAAACATTTACAAAGTAACATAAAAGAAATAAAACAAATACAGCATAGAAGCCCATGTGGTTTTTGGAAGTAATATAAAATGCTTAATATGACTGACCACAGAAGATTCTTTCTGAAGGCTGAATGATTTGGAATAAATTGAGCTATTACTTTGATTGTTTATAAGATGAAATTTAACACTTAGGGTGCTGTTTATCATACAGAGTATAAAAATTATCATGGAAAAGGATTCCTACCTGTATATTTTGTTTTCCTCAGGTAAACTTTATCATGAGAATGAATTAATAGTGCCACTTTATCTTCATTAAATCTTTGTCATAAGCAAACAATATCAGAATTTCAATGCCTCATCTATTCTTCAAATTCATTTTATTATTTCTTTTTAATGTTCTCTATTTACATTGTTTGACATGTTATAGTATTTCTCAAAATGCTCAAACTATACAATCATGAGATTGTATGTGAGGTCACAAATATGGCTGATAATTATTCCACTGTTTTGATAATTTTATTGTCCCAAAATAATCCACTCCCATTTTGTCACTACATTGTTTCAAGTTTGAGTTTCTCTTCAGTTACAGAAAATATTCATATATTCCAATGATTATTATAAAAACATAGCTTAGCCCATATTAATGTCCTACAAAGAAACATGAGTTTATGTCTACTATGTTTCAGAGATACCTACATTTGTTATAGCTATGTATGTTTCTTATAACGTACCTTTTCTTTCCCCCCAATGTAGAGAACTTTTGTGGAAAAAAAAAAAGAACTAGAAAAGTCACATTTGTCTATTTTGCTTTACAATGTTATGACTAAGAACTTTGAGGGCCACTTCTATTTCATATTCCTGTACCCCCAGTGGCTGCAAAATTTCCAAAAGTATAATTTGGAGAGAATAATGAAAACAGAAACTGTAGACTGCAATTCTACTTATTAGCTGTGTGACAATACCTATGGGTTTCTGTTGACTTTTCTGTTAAAGTAGGGACTCGCATCAGCGTGATTCTCAAAGTCTCTACTAACTTTAAATTTTATATGTTGGAATAAGGGAGTTGAATTTGTCAGATGAAGAAATTATTTTCCTGATTTTGTCTGGAAGGGAAGAATCTTCAAGTCTGCACAAGATGCTTCTTTTCCTACCTAATTTTCTTGTTATCTGAAAATTCCCCTTTCTTTGGTGAAAGAAGATAAGCCAGAGGGAAAAGTCTCCATTTAATATTAGTGGTGTGGGCTGGCTGAGTGGCTCAGTTGGTTAAGAGCTCACTCAAGTGTTTGAGCTCTGAGCAACAGCAGTTTGATTCCTGGCCTGAGCTGAGCAGCCGCTGAGCTGCCAACAGGTGGCAGGATGGCTCAGCTTAAAAAAAAAATTTAGTGGTATACTCGTATGATCTTGCAGTATCCAAAGCATATTTTACCCTGGGTTGGAGGTGTGGGCAATCACTTTTGTGGTTTGGGGTTTCTCAAATATACTGAGGTACAAAGTACAGAAATAATCTTAAAACTACACCTGCAATTCTGTGATTGTGACACTAGTACAAACTTCTATGCTTGTTAATCCAAATATACCTTGATGAAAAGTCTACAACCTATCACAGTGTTAGGGACAAATATTTAACCCATTTTTTTTTTAGCAAAAGTAAGTTCACTAAACATACATTTTTATTTTTAAAATTATAATGGTAATAAATGTGTGTTATAATAAGAGAAACAACACAGAGATGTATGAAAAATACTTAAACATGGACATTCATATACAAAAACTGAAACTAGATACAGACCTTACACCCTTCACAAGAATTAACTCAAAATGGATGATAGACCTAAATGCAAAATGCAAAACTATAAAACTCCTAGAACATAACATAGAAAAACTAGATGACCATAGGTATGGTAATACCTTTTTAGATACAACACCAAAGACATGATGTATGAAAGAAATAATTGATAAGCAGGGTTTCATTAAAATGAAAAATGTTAATGCTCTGTGAAAGACAATATCAAAAGAATTAGAAGACAAACCACAGGCCAAGACAAAATATTTGCAAAAGACACATCTGATGAAGGAATGTCATCCAAAATATACAAAGAACTCTTAAAACTCAACAATAAGGAAAAATGCAACTTGATTAAAAAATGGGCCAAAGATTTTAATACATAACTCGCCAAAGAAGATATACATATGGTAAACAAGCATATGAAAAGATGTTTCACATAATGTCAGTAGGGAAATGCAAAACAAAACAAAAATAAGAAACCACTACACACCTATTAGAATGGCCAAAACCCAATACACTGACAACACCAAATTTTGGTGAGGATGTAGAGCAAGAGGAACTCTCATTCACTGCTGGTGGAAAAATAAAATTGTACAGGTACTTTGGAAGACAGTTTGGCAGTTTCTTACAAATCTAAACATACTTTTACCATACAGTTCAGCAATGGCATAATTTGGCTTTTACCAAAGGGTTGAAAACTTATGTCCATACAAAAATCTGCACATAGATGCTTATAGTATGTTTATTTAGAATTGTCAAAACTTGGAAGCAATCGAGATATCCTTTACTAGGTGAATGGATAAATATGCTGTGGTATATCCAGGAAATGCAAAGTTATTTAGTGCTAAAAAGAAATGAGGAAATAGTTAATACTATATTGTATATTTGAAAGTTGTTAAGAGGGTAGGTCTTAAAAGTTCTCATCACAAGAAAAAAATTGTAACTGTTTGAGGCGATGGATGTTAACTAATTTTATTGTGATAATCACTTATATATATAATCATTATGTTGTGCACTGTAAACTAATGCAATGTTATATGTCAATTATATCTCAACAAAATTGGGAGAAAAAGGAAAAAAAGAAAAAAGAAATGAGCTATCAAGCCATAAAAAACAAGTGCATATTACTAAGTGAAAGAAGTGGACTTGAGAAGGCTACAATTACATGATTCCAACTATATGGTATTCTGGAAAAGGCAAAACTATGGAGACAATACAAATATCAATAGTTGCTGGGAGAGGAAGAAGAATAGGTGGAGCACAGAGGTTTTTGGGGCAGTGAAAATATTCTGTATTACACTATAATGATGGATACATGGCATTATACATTTGTCCAAATCCATAGAATGTACTATACCAAGAGTAAACACTAAGGGTAACTTTAGACTTTGGGTGATTTTGATGTGTCAATTTAAGTTCATCCTTGGCAAAAAAAGTACCATTCTGGTAAGTGATATTAATAATGGGGGAGGCTATGTATGTGTGGGGGCAGAGAGTATATCAGAAATCTCTGTACCTTCCTTTTTGGTTGTAAACTGAAAACTGTTCTGCAAAATAGTCTTTAAAAAAATCTCTCTCCACTCCCACTTCCTGTCTCTCTTAATGACGATAACCAATGTTAACCACCCTGGGATATTTTCTTCAGCACTTTTCACTGTGTACATGCAAGTAAGTTCTTTTTCCAATGTATATAGATGTCATAAACACAAGGCAAGTAAAGAAACATGACTCTTTTCAGTGACTGGCAGCATTTCTTTGATTGGCAAAGTCCCTGTTACATGTAGCTTATCTTCCCCTGAGCTCAGCCCCCGAGCTCAGCCTCCTTTGCCATTTGTATGGTTTCTATTCCTTAAAAATGAAAAGAATCCATTTATTTCTGAGGAAAGCATTCTCTTGGGGGCTATGAGTAAGCACAGCACTTCCTTTCTAGTAGCTATCAACTTTACTGTAGATATAAAATTTACTTTCCACACTATAACATTTGAATGATTTTGGTATGTAAACATTTAGCCCTATTGTGGGATGTTCAGAGCAGATTCAAAAATTTCTTTTGAAGAGATTCAACAAAGAGGGTGAAGAAAAGGAGTTAACTGACCACAATCACAGTTCCAAAAGGATAGCCTTATTCACACAGTGTACCAATTTTGATCTCATTTGTAACTATGTACAAGTGTTAGTGATAGAAACAAAATGGAGATACTGAGATGGTTAGAAATACTGTATTAGGAAATGAGTTGGAAGGTATCCCTTACATTATTGAACCATAGAGATTGTCTAGTTGTTCTGGCGTATACAGCCCTGACCCAAGTTATCAGTAAAAATTAATTTGCATTTCAGTGTTTCTGAAGGAAATAATGGGCTTTGATTAAAGGAGCATGTTATTCTTTGTGCACAATGTTGATCCTGAAATGTCACTGTGTAGCTATAGTTTATAACTGGATAAAAAGCCAGCTCAGCAAGAAGTCAGGACTTCTGTATAATATAATGATGAGACATTTTTTAACCTAATGGGACTCAGCATGACAAAAAATTTTTAAGATGATAATAGTACTGGATAAATTATGATCTGCTAGTTCAACCTCCAGAAGGAAAGAATTCGTCTATATAATGTTGCCATAAGAGTTACCAGAAGATTTATAGCTTTTGCAGGAAGAGTTTAATATTTATCTATGAGTCTGAATTAGTGGCGGAGAATCTGGAATAAAGCAGATTACTTCAGTGACTGCAAATCCTCATATTCTGGAAGCCTAACAGATAGACGTGTCATTGCCTTTTGAGCAGACCCCAGGATGAGCACAGTTTTAATTGGCATAATTAAAAAGGAATTAAAAATGTGGATTGGGGACCTTAAAAGAACCTCAGTGAGGACTTTCTTCAGAAATTAGGCACAATGACTCATAGGAATTGGGAATAATTATGCCGTCAGTTTGCCAATGGCACCTTTGTTCAGATTTATATCCAAACAAAAGAGAGGCATTTGATAATCCTTTCAATGATATCAGGTCTTATCCAAAATATACACACAGAAAGACTTTGTGTAGCTTGGAAGCAGTTGTAGTTCAGACAGGTAGATCTCTAAATCAACAGAAAAGCAGCACCTCGCTTGAGAAAGTCCCCAGAGACATCTTACGTGCTGAGCCTGTTAAGAAAGAAGATTAGCATTAGTGTCAATAGACACAGGCAACTTGAACAACAGATGTAGGTAATCCACAAAAATTTCAGCTTCCAACAACTGTCTTAGTTATGCCCAGCTGTGCATCTGCCAATGCTAATCCATCATAACACAACCTGCTATTTACTTTACTTGCAATGATAGGGATTTAAGAGGGAGGTGCAGGAGAATCAAGACCTATGAGGTAATTTAGAACTTTCTTGACTTTAAATTGCTTCCTTTTAATTTCTATCATCGGGCATCATTGACAAGATAACATGATACCTAATTGAAACTAGAGTAATCATCTGGCAAAATTAATATAATGAAATAAAATAGTTTACTGAGTTTTCTTGTTAATAGTATTTGCAAATGCCATACAGAGCCATTTGATAGAAATTAGACAAGAAGATAATTTGTTAGTTATCCATTTTTAATGGTCTGGTACTTTCACATAAGAATGATCTATCAGGTATTCTTAAGAAAGATAAACTAAATATAAGTAAAGCACCATAAGCAGTCCTCTAAACAAAGTAAGTTTATGATAATCCTGTTAAATTGAAGAGAAAAAAAGCCCCCACCCGTCTACCAACACATACCATTGTCTTTTTTTTTTTGGTGTATGTTTAAAGTCAGTGAGAATAAGGTCAACAGTTCTTCCAGATATAAGACATGCCACTCCCAGCAGGTGTTGTTTTTCCATTAGGTATTGCTTATAGTTAGAAGTGTGTGGTTCCTTGTTAAATCAAAATAGAAGCTCAGCACTCTATGTTAATGAAACGGGGATTCTAGTTTCTATCCTATGCCTATAGAGTAGTTCATGTCTTGAAGTCTACATGCCATTTTGATTACTGGCCTCGATGTAGCCATTACCAAATAATGTGAAAAAACAGACATACTGTACTTATCTCTTCCTTGAACCATGCCCTATACTTGAGTTTTATCCCAACTCAGAGCCTCACTGTGCCAGATGTTGGTAAGAAACAAGGAGGTAAAGCTCTGAGATGGTGTCTGGGCACCCGCCATACTCAAGTTGGACCAATAACATCTCTTGTGTTTGTAAGAGATCCTACAGTCTTCTATTCCTTTTATTAAAAAATTCATCATTAACAAAACACAAAACACCTATAATTGTTTTAGGAGACTAAATTGGAGCCAGGTGGATTCCCTCATGGGCGTAAAGCTCTTTAAGGTTTCTTTAGGAGGAAGGAAAGGAAGAGGCTCAGCAGTACATAGGAGATGGATTAGCATCTGTAGATCCCAACTTCTTAAGCAAACTAAAAGCTTTCTGTGGACTGGTACAATAATCATTCTTTTAAGGTCCATTCCAAGAGAAAGCAACCAGTATTTACTTAGGTTAAACCTTATAAAATGGTCATTTTTATAGGTGAATAAATGACTTAATTTTGGCAAAGCCAGATGCAACCTAACTCACCTCACTTTAGCATACTGGACAAAACATGGGAACTTTGAGCAAACAGAACTGGATGAATATTTCCGTTCTTCCAAATAAGTGACTTTGGGAAAGTATCATAGCCCATCTGAGCCTTAGTTTCTTTATAAATTGAGGAGACTAATACCTACTTTATTTTTTAAATTTCATTTATTTATTTATTTTTAAAGATTTTATTGGGGAATTGAGGGACAGGAACAGCGTTGGAGAATTGGGGAAGGGGAACAGACAAGTCGCTGTCCTTTTTTGTTCTTCAGTCTAGTTGTGGAGGACGTCGCTTCACTGGCCCATGTTGGTATTATCATTGCACTCTTCCCGGGCGAGGCAGATGGGTTGCCAGACCCTGGATGGCCGCTCGTGGCCACTCTTGGCAGCTCATGCCAGCCACTCACAGTAGGTTTACAGCAGCCCCCTGCAGCTCCACTGCAGCCTACGCCGTCGCTGGTGACTCATGGCAGCCCAGCTCCAGGTCGAGCTGTTGTTCAGCATCTTAGCTGTAAAGGGCACAGCGTCACTGGCCCTAATGTGGGATCTGAACTGGGGCCCCGTTGCTCAGAGCTGGCGTCCCAAGCCAACACCTAACCAACGGGCCACTCAGCCGGCCCCTAACACCTACTTTATAAGGTGGCTATGTGAATTAAGGATAACATGAACAAAGCACCATCTACAGTATTTTCAGTAAATAGTATTTACTGTTATCCCAGAGAGATTATTCTTAAAGTTAGCATTATAAATGTCATAAGGAGGATGTATACACAGAAATCAGACTAGTAGCTGCCTAGGGCTTGAAAGTTTAGGGGAAAATATGAAGTGATTGCTAATGGATTCCTTTTAGGGTGATAGAAATTTTCTAAAATTAGACTGTGACTATAGTTACATAACTCCATGAATATGCAAAAAATATTGACTTATACACTTAATATGGGTGAATTGTGTGATATGTGAATTATATCTCAGTAAAACTGCTCTTAAAAAGTCATAAAGACAGGGCCGGCCGAGTGGCGCGATGGTTAAGAACTCGCTTGGGATGCCAGAGGGCCCCGGTTCGGATCCCACATATGAGGGCCAGTGACACTGCCCTCCACAGCTAAGATGCTGAACAACAGCTCAACCTGGAGCTGGGCTGCCATGAGTCGCCGGCGACGGCGTGGGCTGCAGTCCCTGTGGCAGTGGATTGCCATGGGCTACCGTATGTAGCCAGCAGCCAGCGTGAGCGGCCAGCAGCCGCAGTGAGCGGCCGTCCAGAAGCCGGCGACTGATCTGCCTCGCCAGAGAAGAGCGCAATGATGGTGCCAACTTGGGCCAGTGAAGCAACATCCTCCACAACTAGACTGAAGAACAAAACGACAGCAACTTGTCTGTTCCCCTTTCCCCAATTCCCCAGCACTGTTCCCATCCCCCCAATTCCCCAATAAAAATCTAAAAAAAAAACCACAAAAACAATTCTTTAAAAAAAAAAGTCATAAAGACAGACACACATACAGAAAGTAATATCAAGAGCTTGAAACTACTTGGAAAAAAATATCTAGACTTGGCCTTTCAGAAGGCCCATTTGTAGGTTTTAAACAAACAAGCAAACAAATAAACCTCTGAATACTTCTTGAATTAGTCCAGTTTAACGTGAGGCAGTCATCACAAAGCATTATTTCTAATTGGTTATTTCTTGTACTAGCTGCCGAGGAAGGGATTGTTGTTTCTTGCATCTGGCAAACATCTAGTTTCGATATAGCAAATGTCATGAAGTAAAGATTTATTTCAAGATTTACTTCAGAGTTGAAGGAAAAGCTACAATTGACGGACTGTTTAGGCTGTCTCCCATCTCAAACCTCCCAGTGTTTGGTGCATAGTCATATGAATAAGAAAGCTGTGTTCCCAAACACTATTTCATTCCAATTGCACAGCAGCACAGCTTGGACAATGTTCAATCACCATACAGAGTGTGGGCCATGTAAAATGCAGACCAGGGAGGCCTAAAAAGAGGGCATAATAGTAACTTGTCCAGATGATCAAATTACATTTTCCTCTTCTAACTGTTAGACGTTTACAGGGACACAATTTGAAGATGCCTTTGGGTCCTATTTAATCCCCATGTAGAAACCAACCATTTGGTAATTGAGGGCCAGATTCTTATACAGGGAATTTTATAGAACTTTATTGAATGCAAATCTGGACAGAAAGGGATTCCAGTTTTGAATACAGCATTATGATGCATTTATAAGTATTCCCTCCTGTTATGGATGATTTTTTTAACCCCAAAGTGTGATGCAGGGTATTGGTTATCCTCCCTACCATCTATGTATTTTATGCATAAAATAGAATAATAATCAAGGATTATAGGTCAGTAGTTTTCATCTTCATTTACACATCATGCTCTGAAGATGCAATATCTTGCTGTTAAAATGTGTGTATTTTGTTTTTTGAAACCAACAGCACCTATGAGTCATACCCAAAATTAAATAGCAACAATAACATGATATAATGTAACCAGGCTACCAACACTGAATTGACTCCTGTGACATCTGAGGTAGATGACAACAGGGAGAGTCAGCTCAATGTAAACTTGTGAAATAGGCGGTACCTTTCTTAAGTACTTTTCCAGCCCATTTGTTCCCAGGCACCCAGTGCCTTATGTTTCATTCTGGGTACCCAGAACCTGACACTTAAATATCATGGGAACCCATTCTGTCAGGCAGCCCAGTGCTCTGGATTGTTTTCTTCTTTGGTCCCTTCCATCAATACTTACCCATTCTGTGTATCTTACTCTTCAGTCGTGTTATATATTATGGCTAGTCTGAAAAAATAAAAATGAAGCTGAGCGGTTAATGCATGAAAGTGTTCTATGTTTGGCCCTTCCCAGGAAGCATTTGTATCTTAACAGGGGGGTTTAATGTCTTAAATTACAGTTAATTCAGTCAGGGAACTTTTTATGCCCCCCAAATAATATTGTATAGATTATGATATCGTCTTGGTTTGTATGTAGGAATAAGACTGACTCTCTCTCTCTCTCTCTCTCTCTCTATATATATATATATATATACATATGTATATATATACATATATATGTATATGTATATATGTATACATGTATATATTCATATATAGTAACATACAAAATCTATGTCTCTTGAGGGGATGCATGCAATCAACAAGGATTTAAGATATGCTTTAAGGACCTAGAAAAAATAAGTCTGAAGTAATAAAGCTTGCTCGTAGATGACAGGTAAATATTAGCAGCAGACAGAACAACCAACATTGGAAAAAGCAAAGATAGGATAGCATTTTTGAGTATTCTAGCAAGCACAAAGGAACCTATGCATTTATCTAAGCTCTACAAACATAAGCTGCAGTCACAAACCAATGGCTGTTGTCGTAAAAGTCTGAAGCAGACCGCAGACCTGAAGTTCTTGGTATTTTGAGTTCAGCCATTTTTAATTTAGATAAACGGTAGGGCTTATAATTTACACATGTGCACAAACAAATGTATTATTATTATTTTTTTAGCACAAGGAGAAATATGTGTATTGATAGTTTCATGTCAATAATATTTATATCCATAAATGAGTTCTGTACCAAAGTCAAGTGTATTTTAGTAAATTCTAAATCATTTACAAGGATTGGAATAAGCCCAGAATACCCCATGGACATTTAACCTGCCCATTAAGAAAAAAAAAAACAAAACAGATTTTGAATAATACCTATATATACCTATATATGCTGTTATTTGTTTGGCAAACATCTGAAAGAATATACGTTCAATTGATAACAGTGGCTACATCTAGAATGAGGGAGTCCAAAGGCTTTCATGTCCTACTAAATATGAAACTAAATTATTAAAAATATTTATGATGAGCCTCTAATACTGTTATAATCAGGAAAAAATTAACCGAAAAACAGATGTATTATTAAAAGGCACATACCTCTCCACTACTAAACTTCAGATGTATAAATTATATGACATTTTGAACAATTTGCCCTCTTTTCATTTTGTGACTCTGAGTTATTTATAGATAAAGGAGGACTTTTTTCAATAAAGAAAACTGAGAAAAGGATTTATTAAATCTAGAAATTTACTTATTTCTGCATAAATGCATGCAATATACACATGGAGGCTGAGGATATAAGACATCCATGGGATAAGTAATACTAATTGTTAAATTACTTAAAAGCAACCACTTCTGCACCCTTCTCAGAGAAGCACTTTATAATTTTTTTCTGGTAAAATTTGGACTATATTGTTTGTATGCAGTATATTAGTGTAATCTCTAATCATTTCAGACACTACTCTCTCTTCATACTATTTTCTTATGGCTTTTAATAAATTTTTAAATTCTTCTGTGACCAAGGTGATAAGGTATAATTTAGATTTGAGCATTTATTCTACATATAGAATTCATACATTATGACTTAAACCAATACATTCTATTTTTTTCCCAAATAGAGTAAACAGTGCACAAATAGTTGGAAAATCCAATATATATTAATGAATTTTACTGTTTACTCCAAATCAGATAATGTAGAGATACTTCTCAACTGTTAAGATTGAGCAGGTGGGGGAACTGGGCAAGGGATTTCCTTTTCTTCAATAGAATGTGTCATGCTCTTTTCAAATAAAAATATTATGAAATTTAGGTCCAGAATTCACTGAAATTAAATGGTCTAAACTTTAATTGCAATAAACTGATTACGAACCAATTACATGCAAAGCTCTGTGCTGAGGGAATATGGGAATATAAAGATGGAAAAATCTATACTCTGTTGTCAAAGAGTTTACAATCAAATGGTGGAGAAAGAGACATAAATGAGTATGTGATAGGATCAAAAATCACATGGTATTCATACTGTATTTTATTTCTTTTTAAAAAAGATTTGTATTAAAATATTGCTAATGTACAATATGATATTAGTTTCAGGTGTATACTATAGTTATTCAAAATTTTTATACCTAAAAAACTGATCACCATAAATCCAGCAACCATCTAACACCATACAACATCACAATATTACTGACTGTATTTCCCATGCTGCATGCTACATCCCCGTGACTTATTTGTTTTATACCTGGAAATTTGAACCTCTTATTCTCCTTCACCCCCTCCTTTTAAAAATTTTCAATTACAGTTGACATTCAATATTATTTTTTGCTAGTTTCAGGTGTGTAGCATAGTGGTTAGACATTTATATCATTTACAAAGTGAACTCCCTGATCAGTCTAGTACCCACCTGGCAATATACATAGTTATCATCATATTTTTTTATTATATTCCCTATGCTTTGCTTTACAGTGCCAGACTATTTTATAACTACCAATTTTGTACTTCTTAATCCCTTCACCTTTTTCAATGCACCCTCCAACCCCCTTCCCTTCTGGCAACCACCAACCAGTTCCCTGCAACCATGAGTCTGTTTCTGTCCTGTGTGCTTGTTTAATTTGTTCTTTAGATTCCATATATAAGCGAGATCATATGGCTTTTTTCTTTCTCTGTCTGACCTATTTCACTTAGCACAATACTTTCCAGGTCTATCCAAGTTGTTACAAATAGAAAGATTTTATGATTTTTTTTGACAAAGCAATATTCTATTGTACATATGTACCACTTCTTCTTTATCCAATCATCTATCAATGGGCACATAGGTTGCTTCCATATCTTACCTATTCTAAATAGTTCTGCAGTGAATATAGCGGTGCATATATCTTTTCAAAGTAGTGTTTTGGGTTTCTTTAGATAAATACCCAGAAGTGGAATTGCTGAGTCATATTGTAGTCCAATTTTTTATTTTTTGAGGAACCTTGAAAAGTTTTGAGGAAACTGATTTATATTCCCTACACCGTACTTTATATTCTGTGCCTATATATTCTTTAATTATAGTTGACATTCAATATTATTTTATATTAGTGTCAGGTGTATAGCACAGTGGTTAAGGATTTATATAATTTATAAATTGATTCCACTGCGAAGTCTAGTACCCATCTGAAACTACATATAGTTTTTACAATATTATTGACTATATTTTCCATACTATATTTCACCTCCCCATGACTATTTTGTAGCTACCAATTTCTACTTTTTAATCCCTTCACCTTTCTCACCTACTTACCCCCCCAACTCCCCTCCCTTCTAGCAACCATCTGTTTGTTCTCTACATCTATGAGTCTGTTTCTGTTTTGTTTCTCTGTTTATTCTGTTCTTTGGATGCCACATATGAGTGAGATCATATGGTATTTTTCTTTCTCAGACTGACTTATTTCAGTTAGCATAATACCCTCTAGGTCCATCTATATTGTTGCAAATGGTAAGATCTCATTCTTTTTATGGCAGAGTAATATTCCATCATATATATATATATATATATATATATATATATATATATATATATGTCACCTTTCTTTTTTTAAAAAAATTTATTGGGGAACAGCCATGGTCATTGGTTACACATTGATTCCATGCTGCAATGGCATAGTTGACTCTTTTGTAAGGAGGGCGTAGCTCATAGTGGCCCATGCAGGGATTGAACCGGCAACCTTGGTGTTATCAGCACTACTCTCTAACCAAATGAACTAACCGGCCACTCCCACCTATTCTTTATGCAGCTGTCTATTGATGGCCATTTTGGTTGTTTTCACATATTGTCTATTGTGAATAGCGCTGCAGTTAACATAGGGGTATATATATCTTTTTGAATTCGCATTTTTTAAAAAGATTTTATAGGGGAGTTGGGGGAGGGGAACAGCGCTGGGGAATCGGGGGAAGGGGAACAGACATGTTGCTGTCCTTCTGTTCTTCAGTCTAGTTGTGGAGGACATTGCTTCACTGGCCCATGTTGGTATTATCATTGCGCTCTTCCGGGTGAGGCAGATGGGTCGCCAGCCTCTGGACGGCCGCTCACGGCGGCTCTTGGCAGCTCACACCAGCTTAGCATTTTTTTTTTCATCTTAGCATTTTTTATTTCTATGGATAAATACCAAGGAGTGGAATTGCTGGGTCATAAGGTAGTTCTATTTTTAAGTTTTTGAGGAGCCTCCATCCTGTTTTGCATAATGACTGCACCAATTTGCAATCCCACCAACATTGCACAAAGGGTTCCCTTTTCTCCACATCCTCACCAGCACTTGTTTTTTGTTGATTTATTGATGATGGGCATTCTGACATGTGTGAGGTGATATCTCATTGTGGTTTTTATTTGCATTTCTCTGATGGTTAGTGATGTTGAGCATCTTTTCATATGTCTATTGGTCATCTGTATGTCCTCTTTGGAGAAATATCTATTCAGGTCCTCTGCCCATTATTTTTTTAAAGATTTTATTGGGGAATTGGGGAAGGGAACACTGTGTTTTTCCAGGACCCATCAGCTGCAAGTCAAGTTGTTGTCCTTCAATCTTAGTTGTGGAGGGCATAACTCAGCTCCAAGTCCAGTCGCTGCTTTCAATCTAGTTGCAGGGGATGGGGCGCAGCCCACCTTCCCACGAGGGAATCGAATCAGCAACCTTGTTGTTAAAAGCATGCGCTCTTACCAGCTGAACCATCCATCCACCCGTTGGCAGCTCAGCGGCAGCTCAGCTCGGGCTCAGCTTACTGGCCCATGTGGGAATCGAACCAACAACCCTGTTGCTTCTGAGCTCACACTCTAACAAACTGAGCCACCTGGCCGGCCCTCATTTTTTAATTGCATTGTTTTTTGGGGGCTGAATTGTGTGTTTTTAAATAAATTTTGGCTATTAACCCTTATCAGATGTATCACAGTAAACATCTTGTCCCATTTAGTAGGATGTCTTTCTGTTTTGTTGATGGTTTCCTTTGCTACATAAAAACTCTTCAGTTTGATGTAGTCCCATTTGTATTTTATTTCAAAGACATGGAATGATTTTTCTTGAATGTCTTTTCAAGAGAAACATTAAGTACCCTTAATTTGAGCATATTATTGGAAGAAAAAAACCTTTCATATGACATTAGTTTTTAAATATTTGCCTCTTGGTATTCTGTCCAAACATCACTATCTTATTTTTCTAGGAACTCAGTTCTCTTTTATCCAGTAGCAATCAATCCACTAAGCTTTGGCGAAAGTTATGATGCTGGGTACTATCACTACTATTACATGCTATGGTTTTGGAAAAACATTTCTACACTTGTGTTAGAATATACATGCCCTTCAAATTTCTTTTTATTTAAAAATGTCAAAGCAGTGACAGATATAAAGTGTGGCAGGAATGTAACATAGGGGTAAATTCTATGACAACAGTCAAATAAAGCCAGAGGCAATTGTTCCAGCCTTGAAAGCCAAGAGAAATGTATTAAAATAAATATGGTTAGAGAATTAAAAAGTCACACTTCCCTTAATAAGAACTAGACAGCATTTTTTCTTCCTGGCTAAACAATAAAATTCCAAAAGTGTAAGCTGCATTGCCTCTTTATTCCCCTGACTAATTGGCAGAGTATTCTGCTGCATTGTAAGTTGTGCTCAAATTGCTCATTAAGGTCACATTTTATTAGTATTTTTGGCTTACTTAGCAGATATCACATCAATCAGATCCTAGATGTGAGTAGGTATGAAAATAGTGCTACCAACAGGCTCAGGACAGAAAATTCAGCAAAGGTCAAGAGAAACAATTAAGAAGATGAGTCTTTTGTTATAGGGTTTGACACATAAAGTTGGATTTAAAGTTACAATAAGAATTGAGTTACTGAGAAGCAGACAATTCTATGCTCCATTTTAATCTCTGACTTTGAGTGGTTGGACAAAGAAAGAGTGGCAAAGACAAAGCTACCAATGTTGTCCCTTTAAATATTAGTTTGTTGACTTTCCAATTCTAGTAATGGTGAAACAACTTGTAATGGAATAACCCACACTCGAACAACAATCATGAGTTCCATGTTTATGCAGCTTTTACCAGGACAGTACTGTCAAGAGCATGAACTGTGAGACAACTAGAAATTAAGCAGAAAGTTTGGTTTGAGGAATGTAATAATGGAATTCACATATGCCAATTCAGCTGCAAATTAAGGGGAGAGATTCTGACAAAGAGGAAGCTACAGATTAAGTGTTCCCAAGTTTGTATATAAACTCACCTCAAATCCTTGTGTGACCCATGGACATGCATTTCAGAGTCCAGGAGAAAAGAAGAGCTAGAAACTGAAAATACTGCACAGATATTTCAGCATATACCCATTGCAAATAAGGCAGAGTTTGACATTTTAGAGGGGCTTGGCAAATACTTTGGGTTTACCACTGAAACTCCAGAAAGATCATGTATTAAAGGCAAAAATGATGTTACAATATTAAGGCATTAGCCTTAGGACAAAGGGAAAAATAACTGAAAGAGAGAAATCCTGACAGGGCATAAAAAAGAGCCTCCACAAATTCAATCTGATCATCAAATAATTAACAACAAATACTCTTCAGAGGAACATAACAGAATTCAGGGGCTCCATAATAAATTATCTAAACTGTCCATTATAAAAATACAAAAAAATTATGAAACTTGCAGAGAAACAGGAAAATTTTTATCTATATCAAGAGAAAGAGCAGTTAGTATAAAAGGAATTCTAAACGACTCAGATTATGGAATTAGCAGAAAAAGAGTTCAAAGCACTCATAAATATACTCAAGGTCTTAGAAATAAAGCTTTTCAAATTGAATGAAAAATTGGGGAATCTCAGTGAATAAATAAATATCATCTATTTTAAAAATTAAATAGGCATTCTTTAATTTAAAATTGAAATATCAGAAATGAGAAATTAATTTAATGCAGGTTGGGAATGATAGAAGAAATGCTCAGTGAACTTGAAGACCTGGCAATTCAAATTACCCATATGAAGAGGAGAAAGACTGATACAAAAATCAAGAGAATATCAGTAACTTCCAAATTATTAAGCATCTAAAATACATGAAATTGGAGTTTCAGAAGGAGAAAATGGGGCATAAAAATATTGTTAAAATAGTAATTTAAATATTTCCAAATTTAGTTTAAAAATCACAAAAACAAACATCACTTCACAGATACAGGAAGCTTAGCAAACTTAAAGTAGGATAAATTCAAAGAAAACCCCATCTAGGCACATAATAGGCAAATTATAGAAAACCAAAGATAAAGATGTAATATTGATAACATTGAAAGCATCAGAAAAATAAGAGAGATTACATATAGTGAAAAAATAATATGTTTTGGCCAACTTCTTACCAAAAACAATTGAAACACAATAAACAAATCACATATTTAAAGTGCTGAAAAAATTGTGAATCCAGAGTTCAATATCCAGTGAAAGTGTTCTTCCAAATGAGGGTGAAATAAAGATCTTTTAAGATAAACAAAAACTGAGAAAATTTGTTAGCAGAATATCTAAGCTACAAGAAATGCTTAGAAAGTTCTTAATCTGAGGAAATTATACCAGATGGAACTCAGATCTATAGGGAAAGAGGAAAAGCACTGGGGAAATTTAAGAAATATAATTTTTCTCCCACCTCTTAATATTTTCAAAAGGTAACTGCTTTAAGCAAAAATAAATTGCATTGTTGAGTTTATAGCTTATGCAGATATAAAACACATAATAACAATAGCAAAGGGGCCGGCCGAGTGGCTCAGTTGGTTAAGAGTTAGCTTAAGAGTGCGAGCTCTGCTGGCTTGGGACGCCAGCTCTGAGCAGCAGGGCCCCAGTTCGGATCCCACATGCGGGCCAGTGACGCTGCGCTCTCTACAGCTAAGATGGTGAACAACAGCTCGACCTGGATCTGGGCTGCTGTGAGTCGCTGATGATGGTGTAGGCTGCAGGGAGGCAGCAGTGGCTGCCGTGAACTACCGTAAGTGGCCGGCAGCCAGCGTGAGTGGCTGGCAGCTGATGTGAGCTGCCAAGAGCAGCTGTGATCAGCCGTCCAGAGGCTGGTGACCGATCTGCCTCACCCGGGAAGAGCGCAATGATAACACCAACATGGGCCAGTGAAGCGACATCCTCCACAACTAGACTGAAGAACAGAAGGACAGCAACTTGTCTGTTCCCGTTCCCCCGATTCCCCAGCACTGTTCCCCTCCCCAAATTCCCCAATAAAATCTTTAAAAAAAAAAGTGCAAGCTCTGAACAACAGGGCCACCGGTTCGATTCCCACATAGGCCAGTGAGCTTCGCCCAAGCTGTGCCCGAGCTGAGCTGCCACTGAGCTGCCAAAAGGTGGCAGGATGGCGCAGCTGGTGAGAACATGTGCTCCTAATAACAAGACTGCCTGTTCGATGGTGGGCTATGTCTGCCCGCATCGAAGACTGAACTTGGCACCTTGAGCTGAGCTGCTGCCCGGATGGCTCAGTGGATAGAGCGGGCGCTCTTAACAAGGCTGCTGGTTCAACTCCCCCATGGGATGGTGGCTACACCCACCCGCAACTAAGATTGTAACACAGCACCTTGAGCTTAGAGGCCACAAGCTGCCAAACGGGCAGCCAGATGGCAATTGGCACCCTCCACAACTAAGATTGAAGAACAACAACTTGACTGGTCCCCCTCCCCAATTCTCCAACACTGTTCCCCTCTCCCAATTCCCCAATTAAAAAAACAATAATAATAGAACAAAGGGTGGTGAATGTATGAAATTTTACCTTTCAAGGTATTTATTTTTTATGTGAATGGGTACAATATTTACTCTAAGTATGTGATAAGATTAGGATGCATAGTTTAATCCTTAGAGCAACTACTAAAAATGACACAAAGATATAATTAAAAGCCTAATAGAAGAATTTAAATGGAACAATAAAAATTATTGAATTAATACAAAGGAAAGCTCTTAATTAGAAGGCATTGCTTAGTCTATTTATATTTCATGTAATATTGATGCAACTAGGTTTAAATCAACCATCTTGCTAGTTGTATATCCTTTTCATTTCTGTGTTCCTGTTTTATTGTCTCCATTTGTATTATTCCAGTAATTTTTACTAGATGAGAAAGCAAGACACAACTATATGTTGCCTTGAAGAGCCACACTTAAATATAAAGATGTTTAAGTATCAAAAGTAAACAATATAAAGATATATACAATGCAAATGGTAAGCATAAGAAAGCTGAAGTGATTATAATAATATCAGACAAAATAGAGTTCAACAAAAGAGGGATTATTGGCAAATAGGTATATTTATCTTGGTTGAATATAATAACATCCTTCTCTCAGTAAGTGAGAGAAAACCTGAATAAAAAAATGAGTAATCTGAAAATACTATTAACTAACTTGACCTTGTTAGTGTTTTATAACACTTCCGCCTAACAACTATAGAAAACTCATTCTTTTTATGTGCACATGGACCCTCAAGCAAGATAGACCATATACTGGGCCTAAAAATAATGCTCAATAAATATCATAAGATTTAAAGATTACAGAGACAATCTCCTCAGCACAATAAAATTAAATCATAAATTAGAAACAAAACAGTATCTAAAAAAATGCTCGAATGGTTCAAAATTAAACAGTCTACTTGTAAATTACCCTTGAGTCAAAGAAGAAATTACAAGGGGAATTATAAAATAAATCTACCTGGACGGTAGACACCCAGGACACCAAGATGATTTCAGTGATACCAGTGAAGGAGAAGAACTACTCATGGATGTCAAAATCCCTACTAAGCTGGATATCGATGTGGGAGTTCATCCTTCAAGGTATTATTGAAGCATTTCAAAAAGGTTATTACGACAAGTATGTCAATGAAAGGGAACATCGCTGGGGTTTCTATGGTGCTAGCAACTTACATGCTTTTCAACTACTGCCTTTTGTAGAAGAAACTCAAACATGAGTGGGTATGCAAGTACCACCAATGAGGGTCTAGTGTGGAGTGCAACTCTGCATTCCTGACCGTGACCTTTTTGGCCTGGTGTCCTTCCTGAGGAACATGATGGTGTAAATCTTTTCATATCCTAATTGAGAATTAATTCCAAATAAAAGAAGTCTGGTACATATAAAAAAGAAAAAAAATCTAACTGAATGGTAATAAAAATACAACATAACAAAATATGTGAGAAGCAGCTTAAGTAGTGCTTAGGAGGAAAATTTATAAGTTTGAATATATAAAAGAAGCAAGTATTTTTTATATAAAAGATATTTTCTATCAAGATCAAAGTTCTTGATCTTAACTTTTACCTCATGAAGCTAAAAAAATAAGAATAAATTCAACCCAAAGTAGAAGAAAATAATAAAGAGCAGAAATCAAAGAAATAGAAAACAAGAACATTAAAAAAATTAACAAAGAAAAAGCTATTTATTTGAAAAGTTTGATAAAATAGATAAACACTGTTGTAAATCAATGAATAATAAAGGGCAAATACAAATTACAAGTATCATGAATGAAGGCAGGGATATTATTACAGATTTCACATTAAAAGGATATGTAAGAAATATTATGAACAAGTTTATGCTAACAAAGCCAACAAATTGATATGGGCTAATTTGTTGAATGACAAAATTTGCCAAAAGTGATATGAAAAGAAATGGAAAGTTATAATGAGACTACATTTATAAAAGAAATTGAATGTGTAATAAAAATACTTCCCCATGAAGAAAATTTCCAGATCACAAGTTTTTTAAGAGGGAAATAACATTAATCTCACACGAACTCTTTTGGAGAATAAAGAAGGGGCAAATCCTTCCTAATATGTTTTATAAGGTCGGGGTAAGCCAGTTACCAAAATCTGACAAAGGCATTACAGGAACAGAAAATTACAATACAATGTTCTCAGGAATATAGACCAAAAGAAAAAAATCCTTAACTCAATATCAGTAAATTGAATACAGCAATAAAAAGATAATACATCATGAGTAAGTGGGGTTTATTTTAGTAATGCAAGATTGGTTGGAAATTCAAAATCAATCAATGTAATTCACCGTATTAAGAGAATAAAGAAAAACAATCCTAAAATCATCTCAATACATGCAGAAGAATCATCTGACAAATTCCACATCCTTTTATGATTTACAAACAAGATATTCTTAACATTTAGTAATGGAAGGGAGCTTACTCAATTCAATAAAAGAGATCCACAAAAAACCTATAGCTAACATCTGGTATACCATTGTCCACACGCACGCACACGCACACACACACACACACACACACACACACACACACACGGGCTAACATTTAAAAAAAGAGAAAAAGAAAGAAAGAGAAAGAAAAAAAGAAAACATCAAATGCTGGTGAAGATGTGGAATGACTGGACCTCTCATATATTGCAAGTGGGAGTCTTAAATGTTACAACCACATTGGAGGACTACTTGGATGTTTCTTATAAAGTCAAAATATATAATTACCCAGTGACCTGGAATTCTACTTCTACATATTTACCCCAAATAAATGAAACTACATATCCATAAGAAAAATTTCTGTAATAATGCTCATTGCATCTTTATTCATAATATCTCCAATATGGAAACAACTAAAACCTTTATTTAAAGGAAAATGAATAAAAATTATAGCAGTTTTTATAAAATAGAATACTTCTCAGCAATTATTAGGAGCAAACTACAAAAGCACACAATATGGATGAATCTGAAAAACATTATGCTGATAAAAAGCCACCAGACACAAAATATTACATGCTGTATACCTAAATTTATACAAAATTATGGACCAGGCAGTACTAGTTTATGGACACAGTTATCAGATCAATTGAACCTGGGTCAGGGGGTAGAAAGAGTACCTTCTCAAATGGGGATTGACTGTAAAGGGACCCATAAGAACTTTATAAGGTGCTGAAATTGTTCTACATTTTGATCATGGTGGTGGCTACATGGCTATGTACATTTGCCAAATTCATAAAATTTTACACTTAAATTCTGGATATTTGAATGTAAGTAAATTTTGCCTCAATAAATAAAAGATTTTAAAAAGTAGGTATTAAGACAGTTATCATTTACATTCTTCATAATTACTGGGCATTTGCTTACAAGAAATGTAGGCTAGTGATTTTTATAAGGAGAGTACATTTTCCAGAAGATCTAGATGTTTGTTTCGTGTTTCCAAATTATAATCTGAAACAAGAGCTTGGATGGAAGGATTCTTCCTGAAAGAACATGTTTTTTGGAGAAAATTTTGTAATCCATTTATATCAACTGGAATGAAAACCAATGGCGCATAACTGAAGAGTTAGTTATACTTGACAGACCAGGGCTTAAACTTTGCATCAGGAAATGGATTTAAACCCCCAATCACATTTCCTGTTGGCATAATATCAGTTCATTTGCTTTCTAAGCAGAGTAGATGATTATTCTTACCATGTCACAAATGATAGTAACTGAAAACTAATTCAAGAAAACTTGAAAAGTTAAGTCCTAACTTAAGTAAAACAGAAGAAAAGTTTGAAAGCTTGCATAATATGGGACCAAAAGGATTAATCAGTCTTTCTCTAGCCATGTTTGCCTGGGGATGTTAACAATGTTACACTGGGAGTAAAAAGATGCCACGCAAATGGAAACTTCTTCAAGGGAAATAATATCCTTCAAACCAATGTGGCTTTGGTCTCCCTAGACAGGCATAAAGAATCCTACAGGGACACCACAAAGATAATTCACCTGTTCCTTGCAAAAGAAACTCAGAACTCTGAGGCTGGAGAGAGAGAATTTCCGTATTTGTCTTTCATTGACCCTAATCTATAGACTGCATTTTGAGCAAATAAACATTTTGAATAAATGCACAAGACCAAGACTTGATTATTAGGACATCAAGCAAGGAGAGTCATTTGAGAGCAGATACAATGATGGTGAAATATGTCTTTTGAACATTTATTATGTGCCAAGTTCTATTCCAAATGTTTTACAAGTGTTAACTCATTTAATCCCTTGAGGTTGGTACTCATTTTGTTTTATCATCTGTATTTTATAGATTAGGCATTTGAGATTCTGAGAGCTTAAGTAACTTGGACATATCACTGAGTACTATATGACACATCTACTAGAGAAGCCAAACTGGGCAAGAACATCCGGAAAACACACTGACTAACAATTTTCACAAGTTCTTTAGGAAGAAGACACTGGAGACAGACACCAGAAGAGTTGTTTTAGGTTTGTAGTTGTGTCAGTGCTTTTTATATTAGTTTCAATTGCTGCTGTAACAAATTACCATAAATATCGTAACTTAAAATGACAACCATTTATTATCTCGCAGTTTGTATAGGGCGGAAATTTAAGTGGGCTCAACTAGGTTCTCTGCTTAGGTTGTCACAAGGCCAAAATCAAGGTGTCAGAAAGCCTAGGATCTTATGTGGATGTTCTGGGGGAAGAATCTGATTTCAGCCTCATTCAGGTTATTGACAGAATTCAATTCCAAAAGGTTCTAGAACTGAGGTTCCCATTTCCTAGCTGACTGTTGGCTGGGATTATTCTCTGCTCCTAAAGTCTGCCCACATCCCTTGGTTCATGGCCTCCTCCATTTTCAAGGCCAGCAATGGTGTGTTGATTCCTTCTTGTGTGTTGAATCTCTCTGACTTTTTCTTCTGCCTTTCTCTTCTGTCACCAGTCAGGAAAGTGCTCCACTTTATGAGCTATTATCTGATTGGGTCAGGCCCTTGTACATAATCTTCAGGTCTTAAGGTCAAATGACTTGGGACTTCAGTTAGATTGGCAAAATTGTCCACAGCAGTTTCTAGGCTAGCATTTGCTTGCCAGGGGACAGGAATCTTTAGAATTCTGCCTACCACATCTTTGTTTCTGGTCACTTAAATATTTCTGTACAAGGAAAAGTAAAGAAGATGGCACTAGACATGGAAATAAGGGGAGTGCTGACTACATTTAACATTCAGTTTTGGTTTCTATTTTTTCCAATATGTTCTTGCCAAAAATAGAGAACACGCAAAAGAAAAGGGATATTCTCATTCAACACCCTTAGAGATGAACACTTTTTCCTTCTCTTTCTCTTAACTCATTTTGTTAAAATGAGATATAATTTATATATAACACTTTGTAAGTTTAAGGTGCACACATATTGATTTGATACATTTATATTATAATATGATTGCCATTGTAGCATTAGCAAATACATCTATTGTGTCACAAAATTATCATTTCTTCTGGTGATGGGAACAATCAAAATCTAGTCTCTTAACTAGGTTAATGTTTATAATGCAGTTTTGTTGTCCATAATCCTTGTACGGTAAGATTTCCAGGACTTATTTATTTACTGCTCTACTTCCCAAGCCCCTGGTAACCAACATTCCACTCTCTGTTATTTGAGTTCAGTTTTTGGTTTTTGGTTTGGTTTTATTTTTGTTTCCACATATAAGTGATAGCATCAGGATTTGTCTCCGTTTCTGATGTATTTCACTTAGCATAATGTCCTCAGGGTCCATCTATGTTGTCATAAATGTCAGGATTTCCATTTTTCTCATGGTTGAAAAGTATTCCACTATATGCATATATCACATCTTCTTTATCCATTCATCCACTGATGGACACCTAGGTAGACTCTCTTGATACTAATTATGCAGGTTTTCACTAGAGCCAAATTGAATCACTAATTCAACCAATTAACATTCAGTTTTTAGTGCAAACTTTAATCTCTGTGCTATAGTCTGTGCTGGCTGAAGTACACAGGGACTAGAGAGCTGTGATAAATGCCTCATTATTTTTCTGTGCAGGGCCTTACAGGGCCAAGCTAAATGTGTTGCGTGGCCTAAGCGCATATCTGAAGGCTTTGAGAAAGCATCTACCTCCAAGCTCATTCAGATCGTTGGCTGAATGCAGTTCCTTATGACAGTAGGGCTGAGGTCCCTGTTTCATTTCTGGCTGTTAACTGGGAGTCTCTCTCAGCTCCAATCATCATGCTGCTCCCTCTATCTTCAAACCAGTGACTTTTCCTTCTGTTACATCTTTCTGACTTCCGCCAAAGAAAGTGTTCTGCTTTTAAGGGTTCATGTGATTAGATTGGGCCCACCTGGATAATCCCAGTGAATCCCTCTATGTTAAATTGTGTAACCTAAACTACCTCTGTAAGGTCTTTTTTGCTATGCACCATAACAGAGTCATAGGATCCAGGACTAGGACATGGACACTTTGAGGTGGAGGGAAGGGGGTCATCACTTTCCAGAGTGATGAAAAACGAAGCTGACAAAAAAACTTGGGGGTGAAATTGTGAGGCACAAATGCCTTGTTAAGAAATCTGTAACTCGTTCTCTAGACTAGGCAGTACTGTATCATTCAAGGACTTTGATCTCTAAAAAAATTACTTGGGGGTGCTACATAGAGGTTGGGCTAGAGCGGGGACCCAGCTAGAAAATTATTGCATAATTCAGGTAAGCAATGGAGAAGACTTGGACCATTTCATATGAAGAGCAAGGGCCTTGTTGTTTTTCTGTGTGGTATATTTCCCATCTAGAACTTCTGCTTAAGCTTCAGATCTCACAATGTCATTTCTTCAAAGAACACCTCCCCTACAATAGCACTCTCTACTCTTTATGGCAGGTAGTTAATTATTTAATTGTCTATCTTTCCTGCTTCTCTTTCAGGTCTGTGAAACCAGGTATTGGTTCTGACCCATTCACTTTTGTATAACTGGCACTCAATAATATATATTGAATGAACGCTTTAAAATTATTTGATTTCTAACTTGAGCATTTGGGTAGGGAGCTAAGTTATGAACTAAGGTAGGAAATATACTCATGTTGTACTTCATCCCCCTTCTAAGAGATAACATTGGATTTGCCTTAATTCCATTGCCTAACCACTCTGAACTTTGTACAAACTTTAAAACCAGCTGGAACTGATGTCTCAAGTGATGATATTAACATTTATTATGCACTTTTTTTTTCATTTACCATGTTTTCTTTGGAAATAGAGTTTGGCAATAGAACTCAACATTTTAAATATTTCTAGTGATAAAATCTGACTTGGAAGAGTTAACTCGTAATGGGAAGGTTTTTATAGCCCCTTTAAGGCCTAATTTAGTAATAGGTGCTCAGGTAGCATTTTTGAGCTGACACTACTCAGGGAAGGATCTCACTTTGTCATTATCAGATATGGGACTGACCAACTGGCAAAGAGAATAACAATCAAAGCGTGTATTGATTTCTTTTAGCAAGTTTAAGACATTACCGTTATTCTAAAGCTTCAAATCATTTCAGAAGGTTTGGCCTCTTTGAACAAGTTCCCTGTAACTCCTTTCAGTTTGTCACCTTATTAACAAAGCTTTGCTTTTGTTTACTTATTTTTATTTTTTGAACTGTAAGAACAGCTTTATAATATATATGTTTCATGAAATAATATTGTCAGTTACTAATGTTTTACATATTATGCACACTGGGTGGTATAATTATTTAAAGTTTAAAATGTACTGAACAGAACTGTTTTAATAAGCATTTCAGAAGTTGAATAGACTGAAGTTCAAAGGACAAATGCTTTTTAAACAAAATTATTTATTTCATTTTCAATTTTTGAAATGATTATTTTAAAGCTTTTATTCAAGCTAAAATGGATTTCCTTTGTCTTAATTGGTAATACAATTAACTGCAGTGTAATATCTACTGGTTTGACCAATAATACTACACATTAATGAGGTTTATGCTAATTTTTATCCTTAGACATCAATTTTCCAGATAAAAGCACATAGAAATTTTGCATTTTTCCTTTACGTTAGGTTTACAATACCTGTTTATTTTGCTTACTATCCATATTAACGAATACAGGAGCACATTATAACCAATAAAAATATAACTTTAAAATTTCCTTCATTGAACTCTAGCTTATTTCATGAGCAGCATGGGGACACTGAGCAGGGCAGTAAAATTTTTTTATTATTAAAATGAGTTATTTTATTTTATTTTTTTGTTTTTTTATTTTATTAGTATTGGTTTCAGGTGTACAAAACAATGCAATCGTTATCCTTTTCACCCCTCACAAAGTGACAACTCCCCTTCCCCCATTCACTACCCCCCACCTCCAATATCATACATAGGGCAGTACATTTTAAGTAAGATAAATGATCTTTTTCTGGTACATGGTAAATACTTAGCATAAATGTTAGGGTGAACTATTTGTCTCTTTGGAAATATATCTATCTTAGGTAAAATTTGAGGTAGTACCAGAAAAGCAAGAAGTTGGAAGAAGCCAGCAAAATAATCCTGGAGTTTAAGTGGCTATAAAGGGAATGAATGAAATACACTAATGCTAGATTTTCTCTGCATTTATTTTTATATTGAAAAATGGAAAATCTCACTTTAAAACATTTTAGGAAATCAGCTTAAAATTTTAACTCACATAAATTATATACAATCATATAGATATCACTGAGACTTAATGGGATGGTACTGAATGAATAATTACTGTTAAAGGTAATAATCTGTTCAAAAATAGATTTAACAAGACAAAGAGCATCAGATCTTGCAAAGATGCAGAGTGGAAAAAAATGGATGAATCTGGAGCAGAAGCATGCTGAGGAAAAATACCAAAATCATGGTGGGAATCTCCTACCATCTGTTTGGTCAAATGGACGACATGGATGATGCTTTCTAACAGTTATCCTACAACTGGCAAAATGGCCCAAAAATCTTAATGGAGACTTTAATTTTAAGAAATGTGCCTAAAGTCTCAGCATTGTGAAAGCAGAACATGTGATGAATTTTTGTCTTGAACAATTGACCTCATAGTACTTGAAGAAGCAATGAAAGGATCCATTTCTCTGGAATTAGTATTCCACAAAAGGCATTGCGTGTCAGGTATTTTGATTTCAGCAAAATATAGAGCAAAAAATGATCTGTGATTATTTTGTGGATTAAATGCTAAAACAGAGGTATGGATCAGAATGTAAAGGTGGGTTTACATTCGTAACGTGTTGAATAATAGAGCCCAAAGTCTTTATTGGTGAATCATTGTTAACCCAAAGAAAGGACTCTAGTACCTTGCCATAGAACTCTGTATTTGTTTCTGTCCCTTTCAATATATTGAGCCATTATCTGAGTAAAGACATAATAGTCTTGCTTGCAGCATTTGCTGATGACTCAATTCTGAGATGGATAACAGGTAAGATGGATCAAAGACTCAAGATTCACAGTTATTTATAGGTTGGAAGAATGCCCCTGAAGTAATGAGATTAAATTTAATGGGTGTGATTATGAAGTACTCCAAATTGATTTAAAAATAGAAACATTCATAGAATTTCTGCTGCCCAGTTCACAACAGGGAATGGCTTACTATCATAGCATTGTTATCACAAAGACCACAGGCCTTTTATTTCATTGCCAACTCTACAAAGGCTAACAACATGATACAGCTGTTAGAAAAGCAAATGACAATCTTGGGTTGTATTAACAGAAGCACAAAGTACAGGAAAAGGGGATCAGACCATTCTTAATGCACTCTGGTAAGTTTTGTGTGCCCCTTATTTTTAATGAGGAGCTGCTGCTGTACAGGTGGGGAGGCCTGGGTAATATCATGCACATGGGAAATGATGGAACAAATATTAATTCTAGAAGAGAAGAAATTTAAAAGGTGTAAAAAGGCGTAAAAACCCTGTTTTATTTATTTTAAGACTATCTTGTAGAAGAAGGACTAAACATCTTCTGTAATTTTAGTTCCCAGAGCAGCCTAGTATGTAGTAGATATTCTAAAAATATTTGTTAAAATAATTCATTCATTGAACAATTATTTGCTAAGCATCTCATATGTGTCAGGTATTATTTTAGGTGCTGGGAATACAGAATTGAATAAAATAGACATAGTCCCTGCCCTTATGCAACTTACCATATTTTGCCGTGTATAATGTGCACCCACATTTTTGGCCCAAACTCTCAGGGGAAAAAAACTTTCGTGTTAATTCAAATTTTTTATTTGTTTACATTTAGGTACTTGTTTTTTGTATTATTTAGCATTTATTTTTTAACATTATGGTACAAGAAATTTTATGCAACAAATAATTACAAGACACAAGAACAGATACAAGGTACCAGAAATTTTATGTACCAGTAACAGATTTATGATATTTACACATCATAGAAGGCCAAGAACTCTTCATCATTGCAAGTTTCTCGTAAGTTCAGCAAAACTGATTATTGTATTCCAGGGTATTATTTTGCATACGGACATCATTATTGATTTCTAGCATTACAGTTTAAACTCATAAGCATAAATAAAAGAATTAAAAACATTTATATACATATAGAATTAGAACTACCCATGTATAATGTGTATCCTTATTTTTACCTCACAAATTTGGACAAAAAAGTGTGCATTATATGCAGCAAAATATGGTACATTCCAGTGAGATGAGAGAGACAATAAACAGAACAGATAATTACATAATATAATGCCAGCTAGAGAGGCAGTATAGTGGTTAAAAAAGCAGTCTCTTGAGCTAGACTGCCCAGCTTCAGATCCTTGCTCATCCACTTATTGGCTCTATGGCCTAAATACAAATTAGCTACTTTTTCTGTGTCTTAGTTTTGTCCTTTGTAAAATAGGCATATTAGTAGTTCCTACCTCAAAGACTTTTGTGAGGGCTAAATGGGTCATTCCATGTAAAGTTCTGTGGACAGTGCCTGGTATATAGTAAGTATTCAATAAGTAGTAACCATTATTGTTATAGTAATAGGTGTTCCGCAAAAACATAAAGCATGAAAGGTGACAGATAAAAGTATATAAAAATGAACATTAGTCCAGAGAGTGCTAGGTGGAAGGTACATGCAGGCAGCTTGTAATTGTGATGTGTTCTAGCTCTACACTTTTCCACACACTCATCTGCCCCCATTGTCCCCCCCCCCTTTGTTTTCCTGGCCCATCTTTATTTACCTTTTGAGACCAACCTTACGGAGCACCTCACCTAGACGACTGAACCTTTCCCCTTTGCTGCTAGAGTTGGCTATCCCCTTCTCGATGATACTTCGGTTTTTAAAAATTCATTGTAATCTCTTTTATTTAAATGTATGAGAAGGTCTAGGCATGATGGTTAAAATCATGGGTTTTGGAGTCAGAAGGAACTGAGTTTGAATTACTAATCAGTCATTTGCTGTCTGTTTTACCTTGAATAATTACTAAATCTCTCCAATCTTTGATTTTCTCCTTTGTAAGTTGGGGATAATAATACATACATTATAAGGAATTTTTAAAGAATCAAACAAGAAAACCTATACCAGAGGCAGTACAGGGTTTCAATTCCAGTTTTGCCACTTAGTTATGTGAACTTAGACAAGCCATTCAGCCTCCTAGCATTTTATTTTCTTAATCTCCAAATGAGGGCAATGGTACCTTTCTTTGGAGTTACTGTGAGAATTAGAAATAATGTATATAAAGTGTCTGAAACATAGTAGGCTCTCAATACGGTATACGGTTGTCAAATTGAATTTGATTAGCAGTTAGAGCTTTTAGAAAGTGAAGTGTGTTTGCCATTTGAAGCCATACGTTCCTTGCCACTGGAGGTGTGCATGGTAGACGGCAAGATACTGGAGACATTGTAGACCAGATTCCCGCAGGGGCATAGAGAATGGACGAGGTCAGGGCTTCCCAAACTTTGAGCCATGGACCAGCTGTCCCATCCCCATCAACTCTAATTTATTAGGGCTGGGATGAGTACCACCAATCTAGGCGACCACTGTACTGCCTACTTCTCAAAGGTTAATGATTCTGTAAATCAGAGTTGAGTTCATAAGTCGTGCACTTGGTTAATTTCATCAAATGAGCTCCCCTCTGCATCCTCCCTCCCCAGGCTTCCACTATTGGCACCCACACATACTATTAAATGGTTTCTTAACTACAATAAATCCAGGAAAAATGATTTCAATTCATCTTCATTTATTTATTTATCCATTAAGTTTAAGTGGAGTCAAGCTATTAAGATACATGCAAGAATCATAATTTCTTCGTGTGTCAGAGAATTAGTTGGCATTAAGTTTTCCCATTATTCCATCCACTTCGTTTTTCACATAATTTTATGTTTTTGTTATCAAAGTTTTTCTGAGGCATCTTCTAAAATCTGAATTTGCAGAATTAGAAGTTGCCACAGTAAACTATGGCACAGCAAGTTTAGAAAGTAAGAGCACATCTACTACATGATGTTGGGCAAGAATCTTTTTCCTGCTGCATACCAACTTCCCCATCTGCAGAATGGGAAGAAGGAAATATGAATAACTTATTACTCAAAGGCATTTTAAATATGAGTAAGTGTTATCGTCTACTTTGTGGTTCTCATTAATTTCAATATTCTAGACTGTTTTGTTCTGAATAATATTTGACACCTGGATTCATTTATGATTTTTATAGATTTGAATTGTTTTTCACTTTTAGAAAGCTTAAATAGCAAGCAAGTTTAATCCATAGTAGAAATTTACTTGTGCTTGGTGTTTAATGTATAAATAACATATCAAAGAAATATATTTAGGTAGTCTGGAAAAAAGAGAAAATTGTAGAGGATGGAATTATTCTGGGAAAAGAAAACTACTGTCTAACAATATGGAACTCCTCATTGAAAATGTTAGCAAAAGCTGAAGTTTTGAACTCTTCTGCTTGGGAAAATGTTTTGGAAATTCTTACTTACAGTTCTTACATATTTTGGGTATCATGACTCTTTTCTTTTCCTTTTAACATGATATGTGTGCACGATTTATGATAATGAGTATCTTCTCAGGTCTCAGAGAGCTTATTTTGAAGGATTTCAAAGCACAATAATGAAAAGCATCTCCTTATAGTCCCTTTCATGGTCTTTGTAAAAAAATTTATTGGGCCGGCTGAGTGGTGCGTAGGTTAAGAGCTGGCTTGGGATGCCAGAAGGCCCCAGTTCAGATCCCACATATGCGGGCCAGTGACACTGCCCTCTACAGCTAAGATGCTGAACAACAGCTCAACCTGGAGCTGGTTTGCCGTGAATCGCCAGCGACAGCGTAGGCTGCAACCACTGTGCTGCAGTGGGTTGCCATGGGCTACTGTGTGTAGCCAGCAGCCAGCGTGAGCGGCCAGCAGCCGCCGAGAGTGGCCGTCCAGAAGTTGCAACTGATCTGCCTCGCCCAGGAAGAGCGTAATGATGATGCCAACTTGGGCCAGTGAAGCAACGTCTTCCACAACTAGACTGAAGATCAAAAAGACAGCAACTTGTCTGTCCCCCTTCCCCCAATTCCCTAGCACTGTTCACCCCCCAATTCCCCAATAAAATCTTTAAAAACAAAAGAAAGCTAATCTGTTGCTAAAAGTAACTAATTCTGCATCATTTCCCATTAAGCTAAGAATTGAATGGAACAGTAAATCTGAATTTTTCCACACTGTGGAAAAAGCACTTAATTTTAACTGAATGTCAAATCATTAAATGTAACAAAGATGGAGTATATGCAGACACACTTGTAAAAGAGTTATGATTCTATTCTAATTATGCCAATTTATTTTTTTAATGAAAGTATTCTCCTGTAATTATTTTGACAAATTCTCTTAAAACTTGCCTTCTTCTTTGCTGTACAGTTAGTATTCCACTGGTAGCTAGTGTAGGCAGTTGCCAGAATTATCTTTCTATTCAGTGAATAAGAAGTTCATAATTTTGCAAGTGACCAAATAGAAGATGAGTACTGCTCAGATCCCTTTAGGAGTTAGGCTAGTTGCTTGGCTTTAAAGTTGTCTGACCAATAAGAAGTTGTGAAAAGGGGCTTCACGCATAAAATTCTAAGCATATCTGACATATTTCTAGCTCTCTCTTTGCTGCTGGATTTTGATTACCTAAACTTTATACTCCTGCTATTTGAGCTAGTAGGTTAGAGTCTATTTTTTAGAGAGGCATACTTAGCTGAAGTAGTCACCATGTCAGTTAATGCTTTGTTTTCTAGGGATAAAATTATTTGTTGATGCATTTAAGTGTTTCAGAAACTCATATGACTTATGGCTATTTAAGGTACTAGAAAGGTACTAATTCTTCTGCCCCCAGAAATAAATATCACCTTGAATCAATATAACACTCTTTTGTTTAGTGTCTTGCCCAGAGCTCTCAGAAACCACGTGGATAGGATGATCCATATCCGTATTTTAGCATCTTATCCATAATATAATCATGGGGCATTGTGTTACGTATTTTACTAAAATGAAAATACTTTACATGTAAGCAATGCATATTCTTGACAATTTTAATTCCAAAGAAATCCTTTCCTTCCTTGCTCCTTCAACTACCTATGAGGTAAAATTGTTAAGCAAGTTGATTTATGAAATGTTCTGCTTTCAAAATACTGAGACTTGAGGCATGTTTTTTTAAATGGATATCTCCATCAAGATTTTTTGCCGTTGTCCCACTTGTGTGATAACTATCAGAAAGTATCATCCGTGTCCTCCATGTTGTGAAACAGGTTGTACAACGTTCCCACTATGATATTATTTTAGTATTTATCCTCAACATGCCTCTCTGCCTCTAGATTCATGGATTTTTTCCACTCTGTATCATTGCAACATATGCTTTTCTCTCTCTCCTGTTAAATCTATTTTTGAACAGATTATTACTTTTAATTGCATTTTTTCACTGAGTACCATCCTAGCAAGCCTCAGTGACACTTATTCAACTCTATCTAACCTCTTTGTGTGAGAAGTTTAAGATGCTTTCATTTATTACCCATATTCTTGCCATTGGTATAAAACATCTGAGACTAAAACTATAGCTCCCAAATACCTTTCCTATTATTTTCTCCCAAGAATTTCTGAGATATTTTTTCCAAGTCTTTTCTTGCTTTGTCCTATGCGCTGTCATACATTAGATTTGGGCACACAATATTTTAAAGGCACTTTCTCTCTCTTTGTATAGTTTCAGTTTAAAACTTCTTAATAAGATAGGAAAACCTCCTTTCAAACATTTTTCCCTGGGTTTTCCTAACATGAACCCTATCTCTTACATGGTCAAGAAAATAACATCCTGTTCACTGACACTTCTATTTTTTCCTCCATGCTCTCTATGAGCTTTCATCCTCCCTAATTATCTGTGGCATGGGGAGGTATTTCTTAAGCCCTTTCTCCCTCTCCTTCAGGGGATCACATTACATTTATAACACTAGTAATTGGTGAGCTCCACATTCAGGAATACAAACTTAAAACATACTCTAAAGGTCAAGGAAACACTATTTTCCTCAGCATTCTTACCTTCTGGGTTCAAGTTGAACTATTATCCTTTACAGTTTCCTTTGGAGATACCCTTTCTTGTGTAAACTGCTCACGTAAACTGCTGCAACAATTGTTAGATTTGTCATGACTCTTTGACAGCTAGGTTCTTGGCAATGAATGCTACTTTTGGTGTAAAGATTATATAATCTTTCAACTTCATTCCAATTTTCTAACTTTAAAACTACCTGGATCCTTGTTGGCAAGCTGCAAGTTTCAATATTCCAGTGGATCATGGAATCCTGGAGTTGGAAGGTATTTGTATAGCTCATTCAGTCATCTCTTTTGTTCATAAAAAGCATGGCAACAATTACTAAATATGGCACATTTATGGTATCTACCTACTCATTTCATGGAAAGGGAATTTTGCCTGGGGGTATCTAAAATGATGCTAAATGAGGAGATGCTTGTGTTAGAGCTGATTTACAGGATTCATTTATTTGTTCAATAATCAACAAATATTTATTGAGTATTATGTTAGAAGCATTGCAATAGGTATAGGAATATCATGATGAGCAAGACAGACATGATCTTTGCTCTCATGTAATATATACTTTGAGTGACACATGCTCATCAAATACCCACTCATTATTTTAGATTAAGGGTTAGCAGGCTCATACCAGGTAGCAGTTAAGGGTGGAATCAGGGAAACAGCATATAAAAATTCTTCTACCACCTTCATTTTCAACATCCCAAGTACTCAACTGACTAGATGTTTGAGGAAAGCTGGATGGCAACAAGTTGTTTTCAAGTGCTTGTGGGTCATTAACAAGGTTTCACGTGATATTGATCTTTTATAGGGTAACCAAAGGAGTGATCCTATTTTTAAGAAGTACCACATGTGCATTTTAATAAAAGCAATAGATAAAATATAAGTAAATATTTGTAGATGCCTTATCTCCTCACTCGGTTTGAAGTTCCTTACAAATAGTACCATGTCTACTTTCACTCACATTTTGCAGTATAGTTCGCTGTACCATGTAAGCATGCAATACATAATTGGCGGATTAATATAAAAAATACTGAATGACAGAAGAAGGGAAGAACATTCTTGAGGCTACTCTACATACAAGCAAACTGATCTGCGAACCACTGTGAAGTAATATCGACCCTTTAAGCTAATACCAAGTAGTTTTCTCTTGGGCTAGTGGCAAATAGGTAAACAACACACTTGAGGGAAAAAAGCAATTCTGGTGCACTATTTTTATTAGAAGAGGTGTGTGTGTGTGTGTGTGTGTGTGTCTTTGTGTGTACATACTTAATAAACTAAGAATCTATTTTTTTGTAATGCTATCAGCTTTAAATTTTGCCAATCGGGACAACAGTTTTCACACAGCTGTACCTGTTTCCTATTTGCAAGGTGTTAAGGTAAAAACAAAAAGCCCACAACAACATAAAGTTTTGTTTTGAAACCTAAATGGAAGAGGTTTTTCTTACTGAAGTGTCATTTTTTTAAATGAATAAGAAGTTAAGGATGTTCATTCTACCAACAGACAAACAATTTTAGTACAATTATGTACATCAACATTTATATTGGGAGCAATAGCAAGAAGTCCTGTACTATTCCTCCCCTTTCCACCCTCAAGCTGCGGTATCCAAATCAGAGTTTGCAGAAAGGAGAGGGAAACCCGTCATTAAACAGGGACTATTGACTCTAAAGTTTGGTGCAACTCTTCAGTAATTTGAGTATCTCAGGCTAGCTATTGACATCTCATAAGTTTGGGGATTTAACAACACACACTGCCCCACACACAGCACACATGGACACACACAGGAAATGGCTTCAGGCAGTACCCCCCTAGGGGCAGTTTTAACATCAGAAGATGAACCAGTCTTCTGTGCTGTCAGTGTCCCATTCACTGCATCAACCAAGAGAACCAGGTTGAGGTTGATGGGTCCCACTTTATCTCCCATTGACACAAAGGAGGGCTTTGCAGGGCACCAACTTGGGATTCTGAAATCCACTTCACTCTGACTCAGAAAAAAACAATTTTCCAAAACATGTTTGAAATCGTTACCAACTGCCAATGCATTTGCTGAGCTAGAGAATTTCAACTCTGCAATTTTATTTCCCATGTGCTCTAGCATCATCCCCAGCACCATTGCACTCCTGTGTGTGCACAGCAGACTAGTGAATGATATAGGCAGCATATGGCTCCTCTCACCTTCCTCACAGTTGAAAGTGTTTTCAGGCAAAGTCAGAAGGAAAAGCATTTCTTATGCCAAATCGCCTTCCCCTCATTCTCCTTTGAAGCAATAAGAAATTCTAGGCAGATATATAGGGAAAAGGGCCATCCAAGCTTGCACCTGCAACAGAAATGCAAATTGCCTGCTTTCCAATGGATTTTACTCACTGTTGAGCTGATTCTGTTTGTGACCTGTTGGATTTTGAACTCTTATACAAAAGCAACAATAATGCCAGCCCAAAGGACCCTCCTCAATTCATTATAAAGCCAGGCGTAGGAATAAGTTCTACCAGTGAGTAATATAGCTACATGTCTATGCGAAGGTGTTCCAACACAGCTTTGAAGCCTTTAAGCATAAATCACATTCACATTCACATTCACATAAATCCATCTCTGTCTATAGCACACATATGGAGTTTCTACACTATCATTCGACTTGGAATAAAAATCCGTTCTTGTGGAGGTTATCACAGGACACAGAGGTTATTCTGCCACTGACAGGAAAGCAAGCATGCTAAAAGCATGTGAGCTGTCAAATTGGTGAACTTACTGTGACCTGGAACATCAGAAATGCACTGACTGCAGTGAGAGAAGAGCATTTTGAATTGTTTCTTTTCTATTGCAAGTGTAGAGTTGAAAGCATGGGGCTACAGGAAACGATTTTGGAAATGAGACCAGATGATCTCTAATGTCTCTTACAGCCCTAAAATTCTCTAGGCCAAGAGAAGCTATAGAGAAAGGCTGCCTAGTACCAGGTGTGGACGACAATAGGGAGGGGTGCTAGTTGAGGAAAATTGGAGAGCAGTGTTCTTCACTGAAAAGCATTCACATTAACACATGATGAAACAAAACAAAACTCACTGCTACCCCCCCTCCACCAAAAAAACCCCCAGGAAAAAAGGAACCCTTGGACTACCAATTTTTTTTTCAAAATTCAGAAGAGACTTCACAATTAAAAATTCACTTGCTTATCAATGGGAACTGATTTTCACAGGAGTTTTTTTTTTCCTTAAGTAAGATATGTACATATATTTGCAAAGTTTTTTTCCAAGGTACATTTGGAAGTTTCTTGTGCTTATTTCTGTGTAATTACAGATTTTTCAGATTTGTTGAAGTACTTGTTTCCATCAGGACTTTATTTTATTGGACTTTTCTTTAAATGTCATTGTTACAGGTCAAACCGATATTATCATTGTTCACCAAGAAGCTCAGAAGAACAACTCAGGAGTGAAACCTAAGGGAGGAGGGAGATTGAAATGTGGATTACTGGGGATAGGGTGTCGAGGATCACTAGAAGGCACGGGAGAGGCCGGTCCATGGCAGCCACTGAGAGATTTCACTGTGTAGAAGGGAAGCAGATACAGATTTCAAGGAATCAGTCTACTCCACATGCCCTTTGGCCTTATCTTTCCCATTCTCCATGAGCAACTTACTTCATAGAAGCAATAAGAAGAAGAAGTCTCCACAGGGAGTTCTCTAGAGTCTCACCACGGATCTTCCATTTCTTGTAAGGCTTTTAAATTAAGGCAAGAATTTATTCTGCATGACGCCTGAACTCCTGTCTTTACTCAAAGAGATGGTCTATTAAGAACAGTTTGGGCTCAGTGGGAGGAAGGTGGACTGCAGCTCCCCAGGCTCACCATTAATGAATAAATTGAATGCTTCCGTTTAGGGTGAGTAAGACAGGGAGTATCCGGCATCTTTTGTTAGAAGTACATTTAAATGAAAGACCTTTTAAATGACTGTATTTCGGTTCTTTGTGTGCACACTGAGTGCCAGGTGTTCCATAGAGTCCCAAGTCACTCCAGAGTAATATGCAACTGTGTGTGATTCCTGCACTGTTCTGCATTCTCTTTCTGACACATGTACCAAAAGGGGCTCTGAGGGGGAATGGGAGAAGCTGAGGACGAGCAAAGAGGACATATTCACACTGTCCTGACAAAGGAAAAAGATTCAGTGCAAAGGTCAATGGTAGAGCACTTGCAATGAACTAAAAGTTACTTGTTAGGCAATTGAGGGAAATTTGCCTGCATGTTTCCTTTAAGGACTGAACGGAAGCACTGTGAATTTAGACAATACTTTATACATGCTGTCAGACATAATTTTTTTTCAACAAAGAGATTCAATCCTGAGTAGCTTCAAAGCTCCAACCTCACAGCTCAAGTCCAGGTTTTATTATTTTTGTAAGAAGCAGTTTTATGTATCATCAGTGTTAATGAAAACATTATGTTCCATTCTTAAGTTGAATTGTGGATTTGAAATACGATGTTCTTAGAACCATATGCTCATGTTCAAAACTGATGTCTTGTAGCTGTGACTATTCAGGGCATGAAAATGTATAGAAGTAAATGTGCATTTGAATATGCAGGTTATACTTTATCATTAAGGCTGATTATTTATAGAAGCAGAGAAAGCAGAGAGCTGTCAAAGTGGTTTTAAATAAAACAAACAAGCAACTGCAAAAAGGTATCATTTGCAGCAGGAATACTCACCATAATCAGAATCCTTTATCTTTCGTAGAAAGAGCTGGCCACGGCTGTCCCCGCAAGCAAATCACTTTGGAGCAGCTGGACAAAATGCTGGAGGAAAGATGCAGCTGGGCTTGTCCTCTCTGGAGAGGAAGATGGATTCCTTGGAGGTAGACTCAGCTGGCTATGAAATCTCCAGTGACTAGCAGGCTCAGTTCTTCCAGTTAATCACACAGTATTTTTCAGAAATCATATTTTCAGTAGCCTTGAATAATAGGAACTTTCTAAAGCAGCTGGAAAATAAAATAATCTGTTCCTAGAAAGGAGTAGTAAATGCCTTTTATATCTAAATTAAACATAGAGCTAAAATGTGTTTTTTTAAGTAATGGTGATTTGTGCCGCAGACAGTGGTGTGGTGTTCTGCTTACAAAGAATCTAGGCTCTGCCACTTCACAGCAGTGTGAACTCACGCAAGTGTCTTAATTTCATTGAGTCTCAGTTTCTCCATTTGTAAAATGGTGATGATAATGGAATTTTAGTTTATTTTTAGTGAAATGCTCCTTTACAAATGACCAGCCTTTCCCCGATGTTTAGAGAAAATCTCCTCAATACATTTGTTATTAGTGATACTACTTTGCTATTTATTATAGAATTTGTAAGGTGCTTTCAATGAAACTGTTCAATCTGAGCCACTCTTGGTGGGTCCACGTTTAACTGCCATATATGTTTAGACACTGTGAACAACCATATTTAAATCTTTACTTTCCCTTTGAGTTTCTCACCTGACACAGTCTGAAATCTTCACAAAATTTTTCTAATTTCTTGTTGACTAAAACTTCACTGGTTATATGTTCTTCCCAGATCCAATTACATGACTGCCAGTTCTCTTTATTGCCAAAGATTGTCTTTTGCCAGGTTTAGGATACATTTGGCATGATTTGGTATTCTTTATGCTTATTTTCAACCCATAATGCTGGCTATAATTATTTTCATACTTGACAGGGACTCCTAGCTACCTAACTAATACCCATTTCCTCTTTCTTAGTTAATAACAGAACTCAGTTTTGTTCTGGATGGCCTATGGGATGTGAGAGATAGGATGGGACTTCCAGAAGTTCTCCTTAAGAAAAAGATAGCATTTGATATATGCATTCTTTTCCCTTCCCATTTCCTGTTTCTTGCTGGTCATGTAGACGTGAATGGCTGGAGTCTCAGTAGCCATATTGAACAATGAGGTAATCTTGAGCCAATGCAAAAGATGAAGGATCATAAGCATAAAAATTTATCCCTTGTGACTTTGGAGTTGCTATGGTCAGTTCTGAATTATCTACCTTGGAGCATCTTTTATGTTAGATAAAAACATTTAATCTTGTTTAAGTCCCATTTTTTTATAGGTCTCTGATGCTATTTCTAGATGACACTGCATTTTACTGAGCATGTGTTCTCAGAGCATAATTTAATAATATTCTAGTAGTTATACTGGTCACACTCAGAAAACATATTCTAAATATCACTAGATCATTTTGGATCATGGAGTTTACTTTTTCAGGACAAATTCCCCACTTCTTTTCCCAGACACCTTTAATTCAAATGAAAAATGCTATAAATTTAGGCATCATATTTTATCGAGACAATTTCTCTGCATAAGTGTCAGTGGATTAGGGTAAAAAATGGAAAGATTTTGTGTTATTATTCTATATTTTTATGATACCACCACCAAACTTTAAAAAGTAGAGACCCAGGGATTAAAATGAATAACCTTGAACTGAAACTTTATTCAAATAGAATGTGCCTTAAATCTCATAATTGAGATTAACAAAAGGTCTCTTGCCCTCTTAAGTGGTTGTCTATGTTTTTACTCTCTACCAGTGTTTTCCAAACTTTTAATGTCTTATGTCTTCTGTTTTTTTAATTTTTTGTTTTGAAATAAATACAGATTCATAGGAAGTTGCAAAGATAATACAGAGAAGTCCCATGTACACTTCCTTCAGGTTCCCCCAAGGGTCAGATCTTAAGTAACTGAAGTACAATATCAAAATTAGAAAATTGACTTTATTTCATATATGTGTGTATTAATCATGGTTCTCCAGGAAAACAGAACCATAATAGATAATAGTTATTTATTATGAGGAATTGGTTCATGTGATTATGGAGGCCGAGAAGTCCTATGATCTGCCATTTTCAAGCTGAAGACTCAGGAAAACCAGTGAGGTTATTCAGTTCCAGTCTGAAGGCCTAAGAACCAGGAGAGCTGATGGTAAATTCCAACCTGAGGTCTGGAGAAAATGAAATGAGATGCCCCAGTTCAATCAGTAAGGTAGAAAAACAGAGTCAAATTCCATCTTCCTCTGTCTTTTGTTTTATACAGGTCCTCAGTAGATTGAATGATGCCCAGCCACACTGGGGAGGGCAATCTAGTGTACCGAGTCGACTGATTCAAATGCCAACCTCATTCAAAACATGCTCACAGCCACACGCAAAAATAATGTTTAATCTGGGCACCCTGTAGCCAGTCAAGCTGACACATTAACCATTACAATATGTATAGTTCTATGTTAGTTTATGATGTGCAGATTTATGTAACTACCACCAAAATCAAAATACAAAACTGTTCCATCACCACAAAGATATCCCTCATACTACTGTGTTGTGAGTGGCACGCTTCCCTCCTCCATATTATCTCTCAGTCTTAGAAAGCAGTCATCTATAATTTTGTCATTTCAAGAATGTTATATAAATGGAATAATAAAGTATGTGACTTTTTGAGATTGGCTTTTTTTTCACTCAGCATAATGCCCTGTAGATTCATCCAGGCTGTTGTGTGTATCAATAGTTTGTTACTTTTTACAACAAGAGTAGTATTCCATAGTATGGGTGTGCCACTGTTCATTCAACCAGTCACACATTGAAGCATTGCTTCTAGTTTTTGGCTATTACAAATAAAGATGCTATGAACAATGATATGCAGGTTTTTGTGCAGACATAGGTTTTCATGTCTCTGGGATAAATGCCCAGGAGTTCACTGGCTGGATGGTACAGTAGTTGTATGTTTAGTTGTTTTGTTTTTTTTAAATAATCAATAAATTTTATTTTATTTTAAAAACTATTTTTTCAGTTACAGTTGACATTCAATATTATTTTATATTAGTTGCAGGTATATAGCATAGTGGTTAGACATTTATATAATTTATGCAGTGATCCCCCTGACTACTCTAGTACCCACCTGGCACTACACATAGTTGTTCTGACATTATTGACTATATTCCCTATGCTGTACTTTTCATCCCTGTGACTATTTTGTAACTACCAATTTGCATTTCTTAATCCCTTCACTTTTTCACCCAGTTCCCCAACCCTCCTGCCCTCTGGCAACCATCAGTTTGCTCTCTGTATCTATGAGTCTGTTTCTCTTTTATTTGTTTATTTTGTTCTTTAGATTCCACATATAAGTGAGATCATACGGTATTTGTATTTCTCTGTCAAACTGTTTTCCAGAATGGATGTAACCACTTCACATTCCCACTTCTGATCAACTGTTGTTTCTTGCCCCGAGTCCTAAGTTTCCTGTTAAGTCTGTTTTCTTCTTTCCACCTTTCGGAGTCTTCTTATGTTTATTTTACATATAATGTTCAAGGTTTACTAGTTGTAGTTAGCAGGAAGAATAGGGAGAAATACATCTCTTTCTTCCTGGAAGCAGAAGTCTTCCCTGTTTTTTTTTTTTAAGATTTTTTTTTATTGGGGAATTAGGGGAAGGGGAACAGACAAGTTGCTGTCGTTTTGTTCTTCAGTCTAGTTGTAGAGGACGTTGCTTTACTGGCCCAAGTTGGCACCATCACTGCGCTCTTCCCGGGCGAGGCAGATCAGTCTCTGGCTTCTGGATGGCCATTCACAGCGGCTTGAGGGCTGCTCATGCTGGCTGCTGGGTACACATGGCAACCCACTGCCACAGGGGCTGCAGCCTACACCGTCGCCAGCGACTCACAGCAGTCCAGCTCCAGGTTGAGCTGTTGTTCAACATCTTAGCTGTAGAGGGCAGTGTCACTGGCCCTCATATGAGGGATCCGAATTGGGGCCCTCTGGCATCCCAAGCCAGCCCTTAACCAATGCGCTACTAGGCCGGCCCTTCCCTGTTTTCTTTTGATGAGCACAAAAAACTCATAATTGAGTTAATCTATTTTGAAATTTCTGTATAACTTTGAGAGAGAGTATGAGATTTTGGTGTTAATCAAAGGTACACAGGAAAGACTTCTGCTTCTGGGAAAAGAGGCGGGCAAGGCAGTGGGTAAAAAACGTTGAAGAGGAATGAGAAGTACAAACCTCCAGTTATAAAAAAATAAATAAATAAGTCATGGGGAGGTAATGTACAGCATAGGGAAGCTAGTCAATATGATTGTAATAACTTTGTATGGTGACAGGTGGTTACTAGAATTATTGTGGTGATCACATCGTAAGGAATATAAATGTTGAATCACTATGCTGTTCACCTGAAACTAACATAATATTACATGTCAACTACACTTTAACAAAAAACAAGACAAACACAAACAAAAAATAGATTAAGTCATGATTGAAAAAACAGCATTGAGACAAATTTCTGTTTATTTTCAAACTAACACACCATACTTCTTACTTCACCACTCTCTCATCTAATATTTACATATGTTCCCCCACTTCACTGAAATTCGTTGCCCCCATACATTTTCAGAGTTCTGACAGTTCTTGTTTCTAATCCCCCTGTTTTTTTATTTCTAGCCATATCTCTACCTCTTTCTTGGGTTGTTCTTTTGATACTTGTGACCTACTATGAGCCAAAGCACCAAATCAGTGTCAGATTTTTGGCTTGGTTTTTTAGAACAAAGTTGTTCAATTCCAGATAACTTTGGATAAGCATCAGATAAGCATCCATACTCTTAATCAATGCTTAGATGAACCAGCCTTCAACAAGCTTTTGAAGACTGCTCATGACAAGAGATTTGTTTTTATCAGTGTTTGGCTCATGACAAGAGATTAAAACTAACCTGCTCACCTTTTTGCTTTGTGAAAAATTGGATCATTTTGGAAGCATCAGGCTTGGAATTGGTATATGGCCCTGTCACATATAGTTTGGCACATAACTAGCCGAATGTAATTATATAGGGCTATTAGATGAAGTTCAATTTCAGAATGGATTTACATGAAGGGAAAAAGATTGCTTTTTTTCTCTTCTTTTGGAGAGGAATAAATTTATATTGTACCTAAAATTCGTTTTTCCTATGGAAGGTTTAAAATCATTATATTATTATTTAACTGCTGCAGCAACATGAAACCTTTTATAAGTGTTGTTTTCATCATGAAAGGTGTAGTTATACACACACACATCATTTATGCATATATTTTTGGTTCCTCTGGTGGTTAGTTGGTTTTAAATTGTAGCAAGAAAACAATACTACATTGAAAACAATCAAATGAAAGAGAACATAAGCTCAAAAATTACCAAATGGGGCCGGCTGAGTGGCGTGTTGGTTAGAAGTTGGCTTGGGATGCCAGCTCTGAGCAGCAGGACCCGGTCCGGATTGCACATGAGAGCCAGTGATGCTGTGCCCTCTACAGCTAAGATGGTGAACAACAGCTCGACCTGGAGCTGGGCTGCCATGAGTTGCCGGCAACGGCGTAGGCTGTAGTGGGGCTGCAGTGGGCTGCTGTGAGCTACCGTGAGTGGCTGGCAGCCAGCGTGAGCTGCATGAGCTGTGGTGAGCGGCCGTCCAATGGTAGGCGAGCGATCTGCCTCAGCCAGGAAAAGCACAATGATAATACCAACATGGGCCAGTGAAGCGACGTCCTCCACAACTAGACTAAAGAACAAAAGGATAGCAACTTGCCTGTTCCCCTCCCCCGATTCCCCAATAAAATCTTTTTTTAAAAATTACCGAATGGACCCAGGTAAAGGGGGTCAAATATATGGTGATGGAAAGAGAACTGACTCTGGGTGTTGAATACACAATGTGATATGTAGATGATGTATTATAGACTTGTACACCTGAAATCTATGTAACTTTGCTAACAATTGTCACCCCAATAAACTTTAATTTTTTTTTTAAAGATTTTTATTGGGTAATTGGGGGGATGGGAACAGTGCTGGGGAATTGGGGGAAGGGGAACAGACAAGTTGCTGTCGTTTTGTTCTTCAATCTAGTTGTGGAGGATGTTGCTTCACTGGCCCAAGTTGGCACCATCATTGCGCTCTTCCCGGGCGAGGCAGATCAGTCGCCGGCTTCCGGACGGCTGCTCACTGCGGCTGCTGGCCGCTCACGCTGGCTGCTGGCTACATACGGTAGCCCATGGCATCCCACTGCCACAGGGACTGCAGCCTATGCCGTCGCCAGCAACTCGTGGCAGCCCAGCTCCAGGTTGAGCTGTTGTTCAGTATCTTAGCTGTAGAGGGCAGTGTCTCTGGCCCTCATATGTGGGATCCGAACCGGGGCCCTCTGGCATCCCAAGCGAGTTCTTAACCATCGCGCCACTCGGCCGGCCCCCTATAAACTTTAATTTAAAAAAATTTCCAAATGGTTATTTTATTAGGTTTTGTTTGATCATTAAATTTATTTTACAGACCAAAATAGTTACTTCGAGTTTGCTGTATTTTTATGTATTATTTTTATTGTAATTACTTTTTTTTTGTAAACTCCTTGGCATCACCTTTTTTTTTCTTTTTTTAAAGAGGGGGTGGGTATCCAGATGGCCATATGCAAGTCAAGAGGGACCTTTCTCTTTGTGTTGCCAATTTCCAACAATTAAATTTTGGTTTCTTTAGGTCATGAGCTGGTTTTCTTTTTGTTTTGTTTTGCTTTGTTTTTATCTTAGAAATCTATATTTTTATTTTGACCATTTGTTAGTGTTTTCCCTAAAATAATTACGATAATTAACAATAACCAAAAACCTAAAAAAGAATCCTTGTTTTCTTTTCATTTTTTTTCTTTTACATCATCTGTTGTCCATCAGTAAACAGAACTTCAGTTAGTTTTATGGAATGTAACATTTAGCACCTTCCCTCCTGTTTTTTTTAAAGGAAAAAGATAAAATTCAATGACTTGAAGTCGAGAATGTGGCTATAGGTTCATTGACCCATACTCAGATTGTAAAGAATTCCTCACCCTTTTTAGCCTGAATGAGTACAGTGCTGTGTGGCAAAGATACACAAACCGAAGCTGCATTACCATCATCAGTAGAATAGGTCAAGCTGCTTTTTATGACAAAGCACAACTGCTGATCCCAATCTCTACTCTCTGGAAAAATCAGTCATTCCACTCAGCACCAGCTGAACTACCAAAAAGCAAATGATAGTATTCCTGGGGAAGAAATAACTTCCATTTCTTCTCCTTCTCATTTCCCTTCCCCTTCCCCGTCTTCTTTCCCCCTTCCTTTTTCCCCTCTTCTTCCTCAGCCTCCTTCCTTTCCTCAAATAAGTAAATCCATTATTTCTCTCTTTTCCAAGATGGCTACTCTAATGTTTTTTCCTGAAGTCAATGTTTACAAGCAAACCAACAGTGCTGCTGCTAATAGTTGCTGCTTTTTGGCAGGATTTTCAATGTGGTGTGTTTTCAGCATCTGTGCACACTCCTTATTTTCAGGTTTTTTGAAAGATTGCAAATTTTCAGTGATTATTTTTAAGCATCATCTGAATTTGTAAGTTAATTCAATGGCCACAGATTGACTTTGGCTCTTCAGTTTCCTCAGTTATTTTGCTGTCCATGAAGCAAATGTTTAGTTTTGCTAGTTTTGAATCTCTATCCCTTCATTAACATTTCAAGAATCATCAACCTAGCTGCTATTAATTTCAGTACATCTTTTTCAAATGCTGTTTATAAGCTCCCTATCGGTTTAGCAGCACCAGTTGCTATGTTCTCTGGATGACCCTCAGATCTAGCAATGCGGTCAAGGAAAGAAAGACTAAATTCTACTCTTGTTTGCATCAGCAGTGCATCTGGGTATGCATTGTCCTTCGATCTGTGGATAATTACAGTATCGGCTTCCAAGAAACCTTTCCTGAGCTCATTCAGATAGTCCACAGTGTCGCAATCTGACTTGTGCAATGGGAATTGGCAGGTTTGCTGAAACATATTCAATACTACCTCTAGGTATTCGTTAAACTCTCCACCAATAACAAGGGTAATATCCCCAAACACTTACAGAATCTGTGGCTTTACAGACCTATGGACATTCCCATTCCTTATGTTCTCCATCAACAAGTAAGATACTGGATTTCAAGGTGTGACATAAGTCTTCCTCTTATCTTACAGTCTCCAGTAAAAATCCTTAACAGTGAGACCATGACCTCATCTTGATACTGCACATTTCAGAGAACACTTTGAAGAGTTCTGGAAAACTTTAACAGGGGATTTTTCCCTGAAATAATGAAAAATCCTCAACAGGGACACCATCATCTCATCTTAATGCTGCACTTTTCAGAGAATATTTTGAAGAATTATGTGGAACAAAGACTGAAGGTAACTTAATTAGATCTTATCAGAAATGCTTGTATATGTGACTTCATCTGTATTGATATACTGTTAGACCAGAACTTCCAGAGTCAATTTTTTAACTGAAGGGTAACAGTACTTGGTATGATTTTTCACAGTTTTCGTAGCACTTCTCAGGTTTTTCTGGGGACCACCAGGCCTGTCTGTGTTCTCCAGGAGCTGATGATATATGAGAATAAGAAACAAGTAGCTGTTTCTTACCGATTATCACTTATGAAATTTCATAAGCAGCTTCAGCTAAACTAGAAAAAAACCCAGCACACATTTGATGTCATTCTGGGTTCAGCACTCAGGCCTTCTAAAAGACAGAGAAGCCAAGTAGACATCACTGGTGATAGCTTCAGGGAGCAAATGCAAAATCTGCCTTCAGTTTATATACTTGTATATCAAACAACTTACACAGGGGTCTTTGATTAATTATATTAGGTTAGGCATTGCCTGTATAACAAGGAGTTTGAGCTTCTTTAGTTTCTGTTCTTCCAAGATATAGCAAAAAACATTGCAGAGGTACCCTGGTATCACTAATCAGGGTTCCCAATAGGTTCTTTAATAGAGGGAAGGACATGTGGGACAATGTCATATTCACATCAGGTGACCAGGAGCATCACCATATCCATCATCTTTGCTACTGTCTGTGTGAGAATGGAAAACTCAATTGTAGTGATCTCTTGACATAGATCTTGTATGTGTGCTCTGATGCCTTCCTTGTTCTGCTGCCTCTTCAGCATCAGTGGTCAAATCTATTAGTATTTAAATAATTCTTTTCAAATTTTTCAATTACATTTTACATACAATATTATCTTGGTGACAGGTGTACAACATAGTGATTAAACATTTATATAATTTACAAAGTGACCACCATGATAAATCTACCCATATAACACCATACATAGTTATTACAATATTATTGACTATATTCCTTATGTTATACTTTATATCCACATGACTATTTTGTAACTACCAACTTGAACTTCTTAATCCCTTCCCCATTCTCACCCAACTCCAACCCCCCTCACATCTGGCAACCATCAAAATGTTCTCTGTATCTATGAGTTTATTTCGGTTTTATTTGTTTGTTTATTTTGTTGTTTAGATTCCACATATAAGTAAAATCATAAGGCATTTGACTTTCTCTATCTGACTTACTCCACTCAGCAAAACACCATGCAGATTCATCCATGTTGTTGCAGATGGCAAGATTTCATTCTTTTTTATGGCTCAGTAATATTCCATTGTATATATGTAGCACCTCTTCTTTATCCATTCATCTATTGATGCACAACCAGGTTGCCTCTATATATTGGCTATTGAAATTAATGCTACATATGGATGCGTATGTCCATGTGAAGTAGTATTTTGAGATTTTTTTTCAGATAAATACCCAGAAGTGGGGTTACTGGGCTCTTCTTTGTCTCTTCTTATGGGCTTTGTTTTAAAGTCTGTTTTGTCTGGTGTAAGTATCACTACCCCAGCTGTTTTATTCATTTCCATTTTCATGAAATACCTTTCCATCCCTTTACTTTCAGTCTCTGTGTGTGTTTTCAATAGGAAGTGAGTCTCTTGCAGGCAACATACGTAAGAGTATTGTTTTCTTATCCATTCAGTCACCCCATGTCTTTTGATTGGAGCATTTAATCTATTCACACTTAAACTATTGATAGACATGTAGTTGTTGCCATTTTATTATTCATTTTTTTATTTTTATTTTTTCTTCTTCTTAAAGAAGCCCCTTTAAAGAAGTCATACTGGCTTGTTGATGATGAACTCTTTTAGTTTTTCCTTGTCTGGGATGTTCTTTATCACTTTTTCAATTTTAAATGATAGCCTTGCTTGGTAGAGTAGTATTGGTAGCAGATCCTTTCTTTTCATCACTTTAAACATTTGGTGCCAATCTTTTCTTGCCTGCAAGGATTCTGTTGAGAAATCAGCTCACAATTTTTGGGGAGCTCCCTTCTAAGTGAGTACTTGCCTGTCTGTTGCTGCTTTTAGGATTCTCTTTTTGTCTTTAACCTTTGCCACTTTAATTATGTGTTTTGAAGTGGGCTTGTTTGGGTTCATCTTATTTGGGACTCTGTGCTTCCTGGACTCATATGACTGTTTCCTTCACCAGGTTAGGAAAGCTTTCAGTCATGATTTCTTCTGATAGTTTCCTAATCCCTTGCTTTCTCCTCCTTTTGCTACCTCTATGATACAAATGTTGCTATGCTTGATGTTATCCCAGTGGTCTCTCTAACGACCCTCATTTTTTCAGATCCTTTTTTCTTTTTGCTGTTCCATTTGGGTATTTTCTGCTACCTTGTCTTCCAAATTGCTGATTCATTCCTCTGCTTTACCTAGTCAGCTTGTGATTCTTTCTATGCATTCTTCATTTTAGTTATTGTATTCTTCACTTCTGACAGGTTTTTATGGTTTTTATGTCCTTTTTTCCATGCTGGCTATCCCTTCGTTGAAATTTTCACTAAGTTCTTTGAACATCCTTATAAACATTGGTTTAAATTCTGTATTTGGCAAATTGCTTGACTCCATTTTGTTTAGTTCTTTTTCTGGAGTTTTCGCCTGTTCTTTCATTTGGGACATATTTCTTTGTTTGCTCATTTTGGCTGCCTCTCTGTGTTTGTTTCTCTGTATTAGGTAAATCTGCTATGTCTCCTAGTCATGTCCAGGTGACCTTATGTAGTAGGTGCCCTATGATACCCAGTGATGCAGTCTTCCTGGTCACCGGTACTGGTGCTCCAGCAATGCCCCTTGTGTAGGTTATGTGTGCCCACCTGTTATAGTTGAGCCTTGATTGCTATTGGCATGTCAGTTTGTGGGATTGACCCTCAGGCTTATTGACTGTGAAGTTTGGCCACATCCACTGTTTATGGACTGCTGTGAGGGGGGCTTGCCCTGACTGGGATTTGCCATAGTGGGCTCTGGTGCCTGCTGAGACTGCCCTTTGGGTGTGCTGCTTGAGGGGATAATGTGGTGGTGCTCTGCTGTGGTCTCAAGTAGATGTCCTAGTATTTTGGTTCTCATGCCCCTTGTGAGGGGCTCTTATTGCAGTCCCAGTGCAGACATTGCCTGTGATAAGCCAGGGAGTACTTGGTAGGAGCTACAGAATGATTCGTGGTTGGTCACTGACTGTGTTTTACCTGGAGGCACATGGGAGAGACCTCACTGCAAATCAAGGATGGCTACCAGCAGTACTGCGCCTAGGGTAGCTCTACAAATAGCCCAGGACACCCTGAGATCTGCCGCTGCCTGCTGGGTCCTGTAAGGCTCAGCTGCTGATAAACCCTCATGTGGTATATGAAATAGGTAAGGCAGGGACTCAGGGAGCCACCAGGTTGGTACAAATGATGACCACCAGGATAATGTAGATTCTGGTTTGTACCAGTGCTGAGCCTAGAACTACTAAGCAAAAGTCTCAGAGCACACCAAGGCCAGTCACCACCCAACAGGGGCCTGTGGTGCCCCAAGATTTGTCCAAGAAAGAGTAAAATGTGGGCAAGGCTGGTTGCTGGATGGGAAAGTACCTCCAGAATTGCATGAATTGGTGGGGTGGGGTACCAGGGAGTGACCAGTGTGGAGCTAATGGGGATCACCGGGACAATGCAAATTCAGATTTGGCCATGTGGAAGAGGGCTCAACACAGAAAAGATGGTCCCTGCCTGTCAGCTGTACAGGACAAGAACCCTACATGGGAAAAATGGTGACTGTTCTTCCAGTCCTCACCATGAAGCTACACAAGTCAATCTCTCCCTGTATGTCTCTGACACCTTCTGAGTCACTATCCCTCCACTGGAGCCCAGGGTGAGTGCCTGTGAGCGAGTGAGTCTATGCTTGGGCCCTTTTATTTATTTTTTAAAAAGATTTTTATTGGGGAATTGGGGGGATGGGAACAGTGCTGGGGAATTGGGGGAAGGGGAACAGACAAGTTGCTGTCATTTTGTTC